>NW_023330712.1:0-66709 GCF_011100685.1 Canis lupus familiaris | reverse complement strand
TTTTCTCCAAAGGTAATTTTTCTTCCACATAGGGATTTTATCCCCAAAATATATAGCTATCATTTTTAAATAATGAACATAGTTCTATTATATAAAATAGTCATTTACAAAGATGTTTTAAGATGTGTGTGTTAACAGAAATGACAAACATAGGGGAAATCTTGTATTTCCTTTTGGATACAATAGTAAACATGCTATGTTGTTACTCAGTCTTAAAAAAATTGTGTATGTTGACAATTCTAATGTTAATTGTGTATTTTGTACTAAGAAGCATGTTTGTTTATTGAGTTCTTTTTGAGTCTTTTGCCAATCAGTTACAAATAAATGGAACATGTAGTTATTTGGTTAAAATAACCATTGAAAAATAGATATTTGCAATTTAGTTGCTAAACTCATAGAAAAAAACTATAATATATTGAACATGTGCCTGTTAGTTATTCTAAGCCTAACAGTTTAAATCCTAACCTCAGTGAGATTTCCATGTTAATTGAGTATGCCAACCAGGTATCTAGCTATTCTTGGAGTGTTGTCATTTCAAATATTTGGTCACCTTCTTTTCAGACCATTTTGTTTTGGAAAATATGCTCAGAATGCAATTAAGATATACTTTGAGGGACTGCAAGGCACATACCAGGAGAAATGTTACACACAGAAAAGCAAGCCACTTACTTTTGTATTACTAAACAAGCAAAGACTTACTTTGTATAAGAAAAAAATCCACATAGGCTTTTTGTGTACCCTCAGTTCATGTGCTTTGTTAATTTTTTAAAACTTTTATACATGGGATTCTTAATTAATTTGATTCTTTTTTACTGGCATTCATTAAGCTTTTCCTCTCTCCGGATCTCCTCAAAACATAAACACCCAAATCTCTCTCATCCTTGACTTTCTTAATTTCTGCACCATTTTCATCTCTGCCAAGTTTCTTGAAAGAACAATAGGCCGGTATAATCCCAATTCATACTACAGTGCTCTGCCTTCAAATTTATAACTCCCTTTTTCCTCTGAAACTTCTTTCTAAAATAAATTCTATATTCAAAACAAATAGGAATTCTGAGTGCCTGTCTTGATCATCATTGTTTAAGTATCTGTGTCATCTTCCTTTTTTTTTTTCTCCTGTACCCCTCCATATTTCCTTTTTCTTTTAAATCTGAGATCTGAGGATCCACCCCATGATATGCAGGATTCCAAAATGGCAGCCCAAAACTGTGCCACCCTATACCTGTGAAATATGATGTAATATCACCTCTGTGATCATATCATGTTGTATAGCACAGGAAATTTATTTGATTGGACATGAACTAATCCTGTGAACCATTTAAAAACAGTTTCTATCTGGCTTAGCAGACGGAAACATTTGAAACAGAAGGATGTGATGCACTGTGGCTGGCTTGAAGATAGAGGAGATTATCTGACATGGAAGTAGGTGGCTTCTAGAAGCTGAGAGCAGCTCTCATTTAACAGACATTGAAGAAATGAGGACTTCAGTCTTACAACTTCAAGGAACTAATTTTCTTTTGAGAATCCAAATGAGCTTGAAAGGGAGAGCCCTGAATTCTGGATGAGAAAATAGCTGGTCAACATTTTGATTTCAACCTGAACAGAGAATCTAACCAACCCTGCTACACTTCTGACTTACAAAAACTTGAGTTATTAAGGGGATTCTTTTAAGTTAAATGGTTTATGGTAATTTATTACACAACCATAGAAAATTAATATATATTCTTTAAGATGTTCCTTTTATTATTGATATTTTTGTATACAGGAAAATGCCATCCTGTCTTGATGTTTAAAAACCACTTGAATATTCATAAACACTATATATATATGTTTATATTTATAAATATAAAGAGGAACCAGTTGTTGAAGGCGATCAGTTTATATAGTCAGATTGAGAACAACTGAATAGAAATCATCACTCCATTAGTCAATATAGACATATAACAGGCATTCAGTGTAAAATCCAAGTTCAAGTTCCACAGACCAAATGTTTTATATTTACAATATTTTGCTATCAACCATCCTAGAAATAGTCAGAACTTTATTCATGAATTTTAGTCTAGAAATCTCCATCGATTTGAAACAAAATTGCATAGATAACCCAATTATCCTTCCTTTCACACTTGTTGATTTCTATCTCTGGAGGATTATTTTCAACATACTTGTAGAAACTAAAAATATTTAAGTTCAGTAGTCTAGAATAATACTTCCAAAAGTATTTTATTTTTTTTTTTGAATTAAAAAATATGTGAATTAGAAATGCTAAATACCTAAGAGTTCTCATCTGAATTCACTGATATATCTCTCTTGTAACACAATACCAATCCATAACAACTGAAAATAAAAATTTAAGAAGAATGCAATAAGTCAATATGGAAGTCACAATAAAGAATTTGCTATCCAGGGCAGCCCAGGTGGCTCAAGCAGTTTAGCACTGCCTTTGGCCCAGGGCCTGATCCTGGAGACCTGGGATCGAGTCCCACGTCAGGCTTTTTGCATGGCGCCTGCTTCTTCCTCTGCCTGTGTCTCTGTTCTCTCTCTCCTCTCAGTGTATTCTCAGAAATAAATAAATAAAATCTTAAAAAAAAGAATTTGCTATCCAAAAATTTATATTTGTATATTGAGGCATTTGCCACACATTCAGAGTGCCAAAAAGAAATATCTGTATTACTTTGTTAAAAAAAAGAATCAGGACAGTTCAAAGATATACAAACTCGGTGAGTATGTTGTGTTGAAAGTTTTTTAAAATTGTTTTACAGACGGCTAAATCACAGGTGATCAACTACATTTCTCCCTACATTTTTATTTTTATTAAATTTATTGAGCTAAAGTCAAAAGACAGAGAGAAAGAGAGAGAGAAAGAGAGAGAGAGAGAGGAAAGAGAAATGGGGAAAAAAGAACATAGATCCCGAGTATACATTATGTAAGTTTGAGATACTGAGTTTATGGTTTATCAAAGATTTGACTTGAACTATACTGTAGATAATGGACCTAACATGTATATGCAGAACATTTCATGCAATAGCAGGATACACATTTTTCTCAAACACATATAGCACATTCTCCAGGATAGACTGTGTATGAGTAAGAAAACAAATCTTAGAAAATTTAAAATTGAAATAATATAAGTATCTTTTTTTGACAATAGTGATATGTAACGAGTAATTAGTAACAGGAGGAAAGGTGGAAAATTCACAAATATGTGTCAATTAAACAATATGCTCCTGGACAACCAGTGGGTCAAAGAAAAAATCAAAAGAGGAATAAAAAATATCTTGAGAAAAATAAAAAGTGAAACACAATATTCCATATACACAGGATGCAGAAAAGACAGTCATAAGAGGGAAATTTGTAGTGATAAACACCTAAATTAAGAAAAAAGAAGGATCTTAAAAGAACTTACCTTACATTTCAAGGAACCTAGAAAGAAGAAACTCAGAAGTTTAACCAGAAGGAATGAAAGTAACGATCAGAGCAGAAATAAATGCAATAAAAAATTTAAAAAACAGTTGAAAAAAATCAATGAGACTAAGAGCTGGTGTTTGGAAACATTTTACAAAATTTGACAAACAAGCATATATTAAGAAAAAAGAAAATTCAAATGAATAAAATCAGAAATGAAAGAGGACACAATGCAACTAATTATATGCCAATAAATTGGAGGAACTAGAAGAGACACATGGTTGTAAACATACTAACTACCAAGACTCAATCATGGAAAAATAGAAAATCTGAAAAGACCAATATTTAGTAAGGAGATTGAATCAGTAATCACAAATATCCAAACAAAGAAAACCCCAGGACCAAATGGTTTTCACTGGTGAATTTTATCAAACAATAAAAGAAGAATCTTCACAAACTCTTCCAAAAACTTAGAGAAGGGAACTCTTCTAGCCTCATTGTATGAAGCTAGCATTACTCTGCTGCCAAGGTCAGATAGAGACACCAAATAAGAAACTATAGACAATATCTCTGAGGAAAATAGAAATTTGAAACTGGATTCAACAGGATATTAAAAGTCATACACCATATCAATAAGATTTATCCCTGGAATACAAGGATGATTCATCATACATAAATCAATCAATGTGATACACGTTTCTGGAATAAAAGTTGAAAATGATCATTTCAATAGATGCAGAAAGAAAGACATTTGATGGAATTCAACATCCATTCATGACAAAAACTCTCAATAAATTATATGGAAGGAACATACCACAACTCTATGTGATATATTTAAGGCCATTTATGACAAGCGCACAGCTAACATACTCAATGAAGAAGGAATGAAAGCGTTTTTATACAAGATCAGTAGTTAGACAGGATATCTGTTCTTACCACTCCTATTCAACTAGTTCTGGGATATTCCAGCCAGAGCAATTAGATAAGAAAAAGAAATATCCAAGTCAGAAAGAAGAAGAAATATTTGCTGTTTGAAGATTATATGATCTTATAGATACAGAAAATTCTAAGGATTCCACAAAAAAAAGCTATTATAACAAATTCATTAAAAATTGGCAGGATTCAAAATCAACATAAAAAATTAGCCGTTTTACCGTAGACTAACAACAAGATATCTGAAAAAAGAAATAAAGAAAAGAAACTCATTTACAGTAGCATCAAAAACAATAAAAACCTGTATACTGAAAACTGGAAGACTTGGATGAAAGAAATGAAGAAGTTGTAAATGAATAAAAAGATCCAACCCCATGTTTGTGGACTGTAAGAACTGATATTAAAATAACCATGTTACCTCAGACAAATCAAAATTCCAATGGATTTTTCTCCTAGAAATAAAAAGAGAATTCTAAAATTCATACAGAACCACAGATGACCTTGAATAGCCGAAGTAATCCTAAGAATTAAGAGGCAAAGCCAGGGCACCACACTTGCAGATCTGAAATTATATTATAAAGCTATCATATCAAAACAGTATGTTACTTGACATAAAAATAGGTCGTAGACTATGGAACAAAATTGGGATCCTAGAAATGAACCCTCAGATATATAGTTTACTAATATTTAACAAGGCAGCCAGATACTTAATGAAGAAAGTAAAGTTTCTTCAATCAATGGTGTTTGGAAAACTGGATAATCATAAGTGGAAGAATTAAATATGGACTCCTATCTTACACCACTCACAAAAACTACCCAAAATGGATTAAAGACTATGAAACTCTTATAAAAAAAAAACATAAGGAAAAGCTTTATCGGTTTCACAATGATTTTTGAATATGCAACCCAAAACACAAGCAAGAAAAGCAAAAATAAATAAATGGAATATGTGAAATTTTATCATAGCAAAAGAAAAAGTAACAATACAATGGGGGAAAAAACTATGTAGGTTTTTTTTTTTTGTAAGGATATAATATTTGTAAACTATCTGTTAAGGGGTTACTATTTGGAATAGTAAAATATGTTCAAAATATAATAGCAGAAACAAAGCAACTAAATACTATGATTTGTAAAATGGACAGATGCGAATACACTTTTCCAAAGAGGGCATACAAGTGGCCAAAAAATATATTAAAAGATATTCAATATCACTCATCAAGGAAATGCAAATGAAACCACAATGATATATCCCCTCAAATCTGTTAAAATGGTTGCCTTTTAGAGAAGAAATAATGAGTGTTGCAAAGAAGTGGAGTAAAGGGACCATTTGTGTGCTATTGTTGGGATTGTACATTGGTACAGCCACTACTGAAAAATAGTGGAGGAACTGTTGATATGTCAGTCAAGGGTACAAACTTCCATTTAGAAGATGACCTTTGGAGAGCGAATGGTTCAATATGGTGACTATGGTTAACATTGCTACATTAAATACTTGAAAGTTACTAAGAGTTACTAAGTTACTTGAAAGTTAGTACTTTCAAGTACTTTCAAGTACTAAGTAGTTACTTGAAAGTTTTAGTAACTTGAAAGTTACTCAAAGTTACTAAGAGAATAGATTCTCTCTCACACACATGTAATTATGTGAGATAATGGAGGTTTTAACCAACTTTAGTGTGGTCATCATTTCACAATACACACAAGTATCAATCACCATTTGTGTACTTTAAACTAACGCAATGTTATATGTCAATTCTATCTCAAAACTCCAGAAAAACTAAACTTCGTTGGTTAGGACATTTTTGAATTACAAAATATGGGGAATACGTATATAGTACGGTGGTCCACATACCTCAGATCCAGTTCCCTCTATGGTGAGATCTTACATTCTAGCATGGTACATTGCTATAGCTAATGAACCAGTACTGATGCATTATTACCAACTTACATAACTTGAGTTTTTCTGTTCCAGGATCTCATACCATATTACATTTCCATTTTCATGTCTCTCCAGACTCCACGGTAACGTCTTCAGACATTCCTTGTTTCTGAGGACCTTATCAGTTTTTTAAATTGCTGGACAAGTGTTTTGTAGAATGTCTATCTGTTGGGATTTGTATAATGTGTTTTATGAGAGTAGACTGAGGTTATGTGTTGTGGAGGAAGATCATGGAGGTAAAGCATCATTTCCAACAGTCATATCAAGTGTACATACTATCAACATGACTTGTCACTATTGATATTGACCTTGATCACCTAGTAGAAATGATTTTTGTCAGATTTTCTCCACTATAAAGTTACTCTTTCTTACTCATCCTGTACTGTGTGCTCTGGAAGAAAGTCAGTATACACAATGCAAGAAAATAAGTAGTGTTGAATTTCACACAGATTTTAAATTTTTGTGAGTATATGCTGATATAAATAAATTATCAGATGAATTAATCAACAGAGGAGACAAACCGATGCAGAAGAATTCCAAATTTCTGTAGTAATAATTTAGTTCAAGAAGGTAGAACCCCGTAACTTCCCCTCCATTTTTTTTAATTCCTGAGGGACAAAGAGGGAGGCAGAGACACAGACAGAGGGAGAAGCAGGCTCCATGCAGGGAGCCCAATGTGGGACTCGATCCTGAGCCGAAGGCAGATGCTCAACTGCTAAGCCACCCATGTGCCCCAACTTCCCACATCTTAAGTGACTTTCCTTTTGACTTTTATGTCTGAGCAGATATATTAGATGACAGACTAGGAGTAGAGAATATTTAAGCATATGATGGCTGGTATTTTCCAAAAAAGTTAATAAAGTCACTTACATTCTTATTCAAGCATTCTAATGAAACCCTAAGCTAAGCATTATACTTACTAATGACACAGTGGAACATTTAAAACAAAAACTTAAAAGTTCTTTGAGAAAAAAATTATATAAAAGAACAAAGAAATTATATGAAAATTAGATAAAAATTGGAAAGAGGGATCCCTGGGTGGCTCAGCGGTTGAGCTTTCTGCCTTCAGCCCAGGACCTGATCCTGGAGTCCCGGGATCAAGTCCTGCATCGGGCTCCCTGCATGGAGTCTGCTCCTCCTCTGCCTGTGTCTCTGCCTCTCTTTCGGTGTCTCTCATGAACAAATGAATACAATCTTTAAAAAATTGGAAAGAATTTCCAGGAAAGAGAATAAAAATCTTATTAGTGAAGTGATAGATTTGAAGCCTTGTAAACAGCTCCCAGATTCTTTTTTTTTTTTTTTTTAATTTTTTTTTATTTATTTATGATAGTCACAGAGAGAGAGAGAGAGAGAGGCAGAGACACAGGCAGAGGGAGAAGCAGGCTCCATGCACCGGGAGCCCGATGTGGGATTCGATCCTGGGTCTCCAGGATCGCGCCCTAGGCCAAAGGCAGGCGCCAAAAACCGCTGCGCCACCTAGGGATCCCAGCTCCCAGATTTCTAATGTATTTTCACAAGGGTATAACTTTTAACTATACACAGCCACCCATACATGCATATATATTCCATACATTTGAGTTTTCTACATGTACAAAACTCAATGTACACTCACATGTCTCTGTGATTGAATGTGTACATGTGTGCATGTGTCAGTATATGTGAATGTGTTTGTATATGTCCTAAGTGAATAATGTCACTATTAGCATACTACCTTTATGTGTCAAACAGTTTGAGAAATTCCTTGGTTTATTTCCATGGGAACTTTCATAGCTGGAAAACAAAGTGTCTTAAACTGGTAAATTACAAAATCTATGATATGTCAGGAGGTTATATAAAATTACCTACATTTAATATTAATGATCATTCATTCTCTTGTGAATATATATTGATAAATTTTTTCCAATGTATGTGATTTAAATACTTTTCATCATGATTTAAAAAAAATGGTGAAATTTGATGGTTTTGGAAAAATAATTTATGATACCTCATGCACAAAATATCTTCAAGTCAATGTTTGAATTGGTTTTATTAAATCTAAGGTATTTTCTGATTATTTAGAAGGGCATTTAATTTCCGTCCTACATTTTAAGGTTATGTAAAATGCCATCAATTATTTATGAAATCTTATTTTGGCAAATTTTAGAGCCATTCCATTTCACTGACAATAAATTGATATAAAGATGCAAGGTGGCTTGTCACCTACGTTGTTGCTTTTTTTTTGTTTTTAAGATTACAAGCTACAAATGTGAAAAACTAAAGATAAATCTTGGCATTGGCAGAAATATGGTTGTCTTGGGGTGCCTGGGTAGCGCTGTTGTTAAAGCAACTAACTTTGCTTTTGGCTCAGGTCATGATTTCAGGATCCTGAGACCCAGCCAGTGTTGGGCTCTGCACTTTGTAAGGAGTCTGCTTAAGTCTCTCTATCCCCTCTGCCTCTGCCCCTCCCATTTCTTTCTCACATAAATAAATCTTTAAAAAAGTAACATCGTTGAATTAAAATAGTATGAGATTACCAAAATATGTAAAAATACTTTGTGTAAATTACCTTTACTTTTCTTCACTCAGCATGGTGGTTAGGGACAGAAAAGAGTAGTGGTCTCTTAGGCACATAATGTTTATAAGTTCAGGATTTTGTGTACTCAGAATTGTTTTCTTTTTTTTTTTTTCCAGAATTTTTTTCTAAATGACATAATCTTGCTTAAAACATCACCCAGAAACCCATTTGCTCTGACAAGAGACTTTTAATTAACAGTCACATCTGTGCTATTACACTATATTTTTGCAAAGCTAGCAACAACTTAAAACCACATTATTAAATCATGAAAAAATGCATAAATCTCAATGGACTTGTTTGGTGTTTCAAGAGCCAGAAATAGTGATCCCTATGCCTCTAGGGTCTTGCCTTGAATTACTTAAATGTTTTGTAATGATATTATTAAATATTTAACAGTCGAATATTTTGAGCTCCTTTCAAATATAAATGACATTAAAAAATTAACCTGTTTAAACTATTAAAGGTTACCTGAATGAAATTGATTAGAAATATGTTTCAAATCTATTTAAAGTAGCAGTGGTGCTAGAGGATGCAATTTTCCAAGAGATCAATAAACAATAGTTTAATATTAAAATAAATATATATCAAACTTTGAAAATATAGGGGGCCTATAGGTCTGGGTCCGTTTAAAAACATTAAGATGAATTGTTCTTGCTATATTGTCCTCATCTAACTTCTGTATACAAATCTTTATTTAAAAAAAAGACCGGCCTTATTATATATATAGCTTTATTAATACCATAAGATCAAATGCTAATTCTCCTCACCTTCAGGGTTTTCATATTATTTCTTTCCCTTTTAATGTATTATTTTCTAATCATTTCCTGAAAAGTTGACTAGAAATTTTGCAACGTCTTTTTTTACCTTTAAATTAGAATGCACATCCTAACTCAGGAATTCATATTTAATATTTGAATAATAAAATATTACTGAAATAGGGGAAGTGTGAAATCTATATTTATTCAGTAAATTATTTTCTTTTAAAGTCTTTATCAAGTTAATAGCTATATTCTGCCCTTAAAAAGTATAGGATTTCAGAATCATAATGAGGTACATATTGAACATATTAATATTAGGTCTTATTAAGGAAAATATAATTGTACACAGTGGAAAAGCATTTAATATTATGTCAAATCACTTCATGGAAATTGTTGAAGCTTTACTCAACTTTAAATCAAATGCAAATCCAAGAAGTAATTATAATTGATTTTATGGAAGAGTAAAGCAGAACTTTTAAAAATCTGTTTCTTAGAAAGTTGTGAATAACACAATTTAATTTGTCTAGATATCACTGGAGACCAGGAAAAGCTGATTTAATTTGGTAATGATAAGACTTGTCCTCCTTTTAAATACAATATTTAAAATATCTCAGCTAACTCTAATGATTTACTGATTTATATAAAAAATTCAGTGCAGCATATAATAATATTGTTTTGTCACAGAAAGTAAAAAATAAAATAAAGAAATAAAAAGAAAGGGACCATGAACTGTGGTTCTGTGATTTAGAAAGAGGAATATGTGAATGTTTGATGTTTTAATGAAAGGATAGTTGTAATTGGTATTATTTATGCAGTCTATACAAATAAATTTATACCTATACCAAGGAGCATGAGTACATGAATTTAGAGTGTGACTTTTTCCTTTTTATCTTTGTGAAATACTTCTTTTAAATTACCTTTTATATTTATGCATTCATTAAATAAACCTACACAATATTTTATTATGTCTAGACACAATATTACACATTTTCATGGAGATTTATTATGCAACATCATGCCTCTCTTCTTGCAGAATTACAAATATTATATATACCATATAATTGAGATTTGGGTTGCTAAATGCATCTCATCTTTAAAATGAAACAGACTTTAGTAACCCAAGCCAGAAAAACAAATAGGATTAGCTTTTGATTTAAGGAGAAAAAAAACAAAGCAAAACAAGAAACAGAAAAACTACATCTTTTTCTGAGGCAGCAGAGAAATAAGAAAAGTTATTTCAGATGCTGTTAAGGTTGTAGGTAGTTAAGTACCCCCTGGTGACTGGGGAAGTGTGAGAGTCTCAGAAAAACTGCTGTCAATAAACATTTTACAAAGCTGTCTAGGAAACTGGAAGAATGTAGAAAGATTATCGATATTGGAGTCCTTGAATCTTCATTGATGTCCATTGGTAGAGTTAGATGATTTGCCAAGATAGGGGTTAGAATCCTGGGTAAAAGAAATGGGAATGATTATGGTAGGATTAATTCAGAATTGGAAGATGAGGGATGATTTATCTCAGGGGAAAGAGAATTTTTTAAATCATCAAGAAAGTGATGGGAATGGTGAACTGTATTGTCTGCATTGGCCAAGAAAAAAAAAAGTCAAACAATAAACGGGTTGTTAAATTAGAAAAATTGTTATTTCAAAGACTTGCGTATAACACTAGAACTGATAAACACAAGTGGTGAAAGGAAGGGTTTGAGTGAAATAGTGTGATAAAAAGTAGAGAAGAGGACTATGACATTGAATCGTCAAGGACAATTTTAGGTACAGCTCTAGTAGTAAGTAGAGATGAAGGCTACTTGAGTTTACTTTAAAATATATTTCTCATGGAGATGAAGTCTATAAACCTCAGTTTCTTTAGATGACAAAAAAAGATAAAGTGGCTTATTGAAGTATTGCTAAAATTAAGTAATAGCAAGTGATTGATATTGCACACCGGCACAGTGTTATATATTCCATCTATGGGTGAATTTTTAAAATTCATTCGTTAATTTTTTTCCTCTTTCTTCTTAAAGGGATGGTATGATTAGTGATCCCTTTAGTTTCATTTTGTCAGATTTGTGTTTTTCAAATGAAATATTGTCTCTGTCTATAATCTACTTCCTCATGGATTTCTGTATGTCTTCCTGAATTAGTTTTGTCTATCCTTTCACAAATGCAATTCAGTATCAACCTATCTCAGTCATCTTTCATGTGCAGTGCCTTGGCCACTAGCCAAGTCATAAAGTCTATCAGACTTTCTTTTTTTATTATTATTATTATTTTTTCTATCAGACTTCTGAAAGCTGTTTTTTGGTCTCTGGGTATCCAGCCCACTGTGATTTGTTTAATGGTTTGACGTTGCTCAATACCTCTTCTCTAGGCATTGTAGATTGTCTCATTATATCAATCTCACATAGTTTCTTGAGTTTCTATCAAGCATACAAAAAAATTCTTCTTTCCATTATTCTGCAGATACTCTGCCTGCATTGTGAGCTATCTATCACCCAAAGAAAAGAGTAAATCTAAAGAGTTTCTCTTTATCTGCATCAGTAATTTCACATCTAGCACTGAAGTTTTTATTTTCATGTAGCTTGCTCAAGTGTTCCTTTTCTCCTATTACATTTTTCATTAAAACGATTTCTGTTTCTTGGCATGGAGTCAAACTAGAAATAATTATTGACTGATTTCTCCATCATTAACTTTGAGAGTTTCTTGCTTGTTGCTCAGCCGTTTGTTTGTAGATATATTAATTACAGAATCTATTTCACATACTTTTTCTAGTATTTGTTTAACATCTCCCGTGTCTTCTTGAAAAACCTAGAATCTATCAGCCAGATATATAACCCACCTTCTGTGAAATAAGACAGGATAGAAAATTCATGGTTACACTGTAACAGTCATTTGATCTATTCCTCTGTTTATCACCTCCTACAATAGGTGATTCAATCTCAAACTCAATTCTCAGTTTTGTTCCAAAGTGGAGATTTTCAGGGCAGTATGAAGCTTTATTAACTCTTTCAGCTCACTGGGATTCCATTATAGTTTGTGCTTTAATTAATGAGAATTAAAGGACTTGGTAATAGTGTGTATTTCTAGTAGCTCATCAATATTAATTGCATTTTCATTCACTCATTAGATTTATCTGGGGATACTCACTGTTATAATTAAGTTGCTTTTAGGTGTACTAAAGGCAACTTAAGTGCCTTAGGTGTACTCTAAGGGTTTAAAAGCAATACTTTCTGAAGGTGCCAGGTTGGTGACCAGAGAGTAACCAAGACCCTGTGAAAATTGGACTATTATATTGACCTCACATTTCACTATTTTTTTTCTCATTAATCTTTATTATGTACCTATTATATACTACATTTAGTGCGAAGCAGTAAGGGTATATAAATATATGCTAGCTTTTTTAGCACTGTTAGTTGAATAGTAACGGACATATTAGATCTTCCTGCAGTGATTTCTTTGGCTCAACAGGCAGCCAATTAGCCACTGTAAGACGTAGAACTATAACATCACAAACAAGCTATTTGCGTATTCAGTACTAAATTAGTTTCCTTTAATTCAATGAAAGTAATGCTAATGATAAAATCTGATGAGTGAACATGCATTCTCAAGCATTTTCTTTTATCTCCAATTCATTTTATTTTCCTTTATCACTTTTCTTCAACATTGAAAGGGACTCATTAAGGAAAATACAAAGATATTAATGTAATATTTAAACTGATATAAAGCGTACTGTCCAAGGTACAGGTACATATCAAATAATTTTAGTTAAAATAATGGCACTTGGGAAGCATTTTAGAGTATGGTAATCTCGAAGCTTGATAAACTGGAAGAGCCATCTAGATGTAGTTACATACTATCTTCACTCAGCACACTTACAATAAAAGAAAACGAAAGATATTTAATTTACATTGTAATTAAGAAATATTTTATGTTCAACAAAATGTTTACTTTAACATTGGGATTGCTTTTTAATTTATGTTTTTTAATAATTCCTTCTAATGACACAAAACTTTCGCTTCAGTTATATTCACTAAGGAATTTCATTCACTAAAAAGCATGTACTAAATCTGATTTGTTAAAAAAAAATCCTGGAATGCCTGGGTGGCTCAGTGGTTGGGTGCCTGTCTGTGGCTCAGGGCATGATCCTAGGTTCTGGGATCGAGTCCCGCATTGGGCTCCCTGTGAGGAGCCTGCATCTCCTCTGCCTGTGTCTCAAACCTCTCTCTCTCGGTCTGTCTCTCATGAATAAATAAATAAATCTTTAAAAAAATCCTTTCCATATTCAGATAGATGAATCTAGTAGTTATGAAAGTATTTCCATAATTTAAATTCAGCCAATCAGTCATGGTACTATTTGGTGTAGTTTTGTTGAACTCTCTAGATAACTTAGGTAATTGGAGAATTACTACAGATTCTCTGGCAAAGGTGTTTTTATGGGAATAGTGAAGAACTCAGAAGAGTTCTTCTCACAAATAGTGCAGTGGAACTTGTGAGCTGCGATAGCAAATATGTGATGGCAAGATGAAGGAATTATTGACAATTTTCATACAACCAGAAATGCCATAGAGTATAATTGCACTTCTATTTTCCTTGCTACAAAAAATAATTCAGAAACATTGCTAAGTAAATTATTATACAAAATTTCCACAACGTATATTTTATATTTTTGAAAGAGCTTTTTAAATTTAATTAAATATATCTTTTAATCATATATCCCTCATGCTCAATTTAAAAAAAACAAGTGAAAAGAATTCATTAAGATATGCCTAAATCTTTTCTTTATTCATATTCTGGAATTTTAAATCCAGTTATTGATTAATTGGTGTATCCACATCTGTGTTTTTCTGTACAGTATTTTCCTCTGTGATTTGAAGAGCTTCAGTAATGTAGGATTTCTGAAAATGTACTTTTTATTTTCTTTAAAAGTTCTTTTAGGCTACTGACATCTCTTTTATAACATTTGATATTGCCATATTCTTTGTATTATTTTCAACAAAAGAATTGCAGTCCAAGCTAGCATATGTAAAGGAAATAGAATTTTCATTATAAAATTCCTTTAACCAACTATGATTACAGAACATGTTCTAATTTAGGAATATTAAAACACAAGTATGTGTATATACATACGTGCACACATAAGTGATGAAAAAAGTTCATTCATTTATAATGTTCTTAACAACATTGAACCCAAAAAACCCCAACAAATGCTTTCCTTTAGCCAATCTCTATTATCTCAACTTTGAGTTTTAATATTTTTTCTCCTTTACCTTTACTTTTCTTCTGCCTCCTTCTCCTTCCTTATTTTCTTCACATATTATAAAGGTCATTAGGGACATTTATTTTATTATCATGCATGATACTTTCATACACCTGATTCATTACTGTTAGGTACTTGGAGATATTGTTGAAAATGCCAAGGTTCTCGTCATCAATAGGTGTTGAAAATGAAACCTATAGCTTATCCAGCTACATTTTATTGTACAGTAAATTGATATTTCACAAGGATACTATATATAGACAATTATATTAAACAAGTAAAATGATGTATTAAAAGTGTTTATATTTTAATTAGTAAAATTGCCCTAGGTAATTTATTTGATTATATGCCAATTATGGGTTTTATAGTATTGAAAGGAATCTTTCAATCATTTTTCCACTGTTTTATGAGGTTAAACCACACTAAGTCTTTTTTAAATTCCTGTTAATCACCATGGCACTGCTCTGTTTTCCTGTTGCATGTATGAGTCCTTTCCCATGAAGTTTATTCCTTTAGAAATCCTCATTCCTTTGCTAGATCTCTTCTCTAAATATGATTCCTCTTTGGTAAGTTAATTAAAAATTAACATTTGAGTTTTGCATTTTTGTATCCAGTTATTATGAACTAAGATGATACATATATTCATGTGAAGGTTTCTGTGTGAATATGAGTTTTAATTTCTCTAGGATAAAAGCCCAGTAGTGCAATTGCTCTGTTTTAATTTTATGAGAAACTGACAAATTTTTTCCCAGAGATGTGGCAAGCAAAAATTGAGACCCCAAATTCCCACCCTATAAACTCTTCCACTTGAGTACCAGTAACAGCTGTGAATATGATGAGAAATATTCCTGTGATATGGTCAAAGGAATTTTGAAGACCTAATTAATGTCCCTAATCAGTTGACTTTAATATAATCAGTAGAGAGGTTATCCCTATGTGGATCAGACATAATTAAATGAGCCCATGTTAAAAGATACTCAAAGCAGAGACTGATCTCTTGGCCTGAGGAGCAAATGGGCATATTGCTGAGTGGGCCATGTCCACAAAGACCCAGAAGTGGCCACTAGACATTGAGAATGCTCTCCAGCCAAGAGCTAACAACAACAACAACAAAAAAAAGAGGATATCAGTCACAAAACTACATATGAATGAATTTCTCAAACAACCTAAGGGAGATTGAAAGTGCTTCATTCCTTGATTCAGGGTCCACATTTAGGGAACACCTTAATTTCAACCTTTTCATACCCTGAGTAGAAGATCTATAAAATAAAATATGTGGCTGGATTTTATCCTCAGTTCTTGGGACATAACCTTTAAGCTCTTGGAATTTGCTAAGTGATAGGATGTCTATTATTCATCATGAGCCAATCAGATTGCACCAGATAATGTATGCTAGGAAGGTGACTTATGGTGGGGACCCTAGGTAGCCAATGCTAAGGAAATGGCTCAAGATGGGGTTTGGTCAAGACAGAAAGACCATGTGGTCAAAGAGTTGAGGCTTTAGGATTAAAGGGGACTGGCTTTAACTTGAAACTTCTCCCTGAATAAAAGAAGAGTGAAACATAGAAGACACTGGCCTTTAGTTGTGCTACCTGAAGGGGCCAGGTTTCTGTCTTGCTTCACATGGAGTGTTGATGGAATAGCCAAAAATAAGATACCTAGAGGCAGGTGAGAAAAAAATAACATGGTAAGCTGCTTGCTTGCGGAAGGTGAGATGGCCTCTGTGAGATTGAGAGAAAACAGAATCTGAGGCTTCTCCCCCAAGAAAGAGATAAAGTGTTGAGTATGCCTGCTATGGCCCTGATCTATCAATGAGCTGTTGGAGGAAGTAGTTTGTTTCTTTTTACGTGGAATGCTGAAGGAACTGGCATAATTTAATGAGAGCAACTCAGAACAAAGAAAAGGCGCAGGTGGCTTACTGTACCCAGACTGGCTCAGCAACAGAGAGAGAAGGTACAGAGTTAGACACCTGGACAAGGAAGGAGGGATAGAAATAAAGCATGCATCCAACATACTGGCCTATTGTACAGCAGTCAGACACCAGATGGAACAAGAGATTATGGGCTCCTAAAAGGAAAGAGGGATCCCTGGGTGGCGCAGCGGTTTGGCGCCTGCCTTTGGCCCGGGGCACGATCCTGGAGACCCGGGATCGAATCCCACATCGGGCTCCCGGTGCATGGAGCCTGCTTCTCCCTCTGCCTGTGTCTCTGGCTCTCTCTCTCTCTCTCTGTGACTATCATAAATAAATAAAAATTAAAAAAAAATTTAAAAGGAAAAGAAACCAGTCAAATCCTTGTTCAGTAATTTATATAGAGAAGTCCAGAGAAGACACATATATACAGAAAAGGCTTGAGAGACTCCTAAAATCTCTCCCTGGATTGACAGGTGAGATTTTCCTTGTCAAAGATGGTAGATAAGGACTTGGAGAGGTGGCTATTTTTTCATATGCACAGACAGCAACACAAAGATGTAAGGAACACAAAGGATCAGGAAGCCATGACACGTCAAAGAAAAAAAATAGAAATCTCCAACAAGAGACCTTAAAAAATGAGATCTATAAATTGCCTGACCAAAAAACAAAACAAAACAAAACAAATCACTATAAATGAGCCTAGTGCATTAAAAGGAAACATAGCAACAGTAAATGAAATCCAGAAAATGATGCATGAACAAAATAGAAATATAAAAAGGGGGAAAAAAGAGCCAAACAAAAATTCTGTACCTAAAGAATACTGAACTGACAATTTAATAAACAGCTTCAACAGCAGACTCGATCAATCTTAGAAGGAAATAACAATCAGCAAAGTTGAAGAAAGATCATTTAAAATGATCAAGTTAGAGAAGCAAATACAAAAAAGAATGAAAGAGTGAAGAGAGACTAAAGGACTTATGAGAAACCATCAAACAAATCAGTATATACACAGTAGGAGTCCCAGAAAGAGACAAGACAGAAAAAAAAAAGGACGGAAAACTTATTTTAAAAAATAAAGGCACAACAAAGGATCTGTACTTGGAAAACTATAGAACACCCATGAAAGAAATTGAGGAACACAAAAAGAAATGGAAAGACATTCCATGCTCATGGATTGGAAGAACAAATATTGTTAAATGTTTATGCTCCCCAGAGCAATCTATACATTCAATGCAGTCCCTATCTAAATACCATCAATAATCCTAAAATTTGTATAGAACCAGAGAAGACTCTGAATAGCCAAATGAATATTGAAAAAGAAAACCAAAGCTTGTGGCATCACAATGCTTCACTTCAAGTTCTATTACAAAGCTATAATCACCAAGACAGTAATGGTACTGGCACAAAAACAGACACAGATCAATGGAACAGGATAGGGAGCCCAGAAATGGACCCTCAACTTTGTGTCAACTAATCTTTGACAAAGCAGGAATGAAAATCCAAAGGAAAAAAGACAGTCTCTTCAACAAATGGAGTTGGGAAAATTGAACACCCACATGCAAACTCATTTTATGATGTTGGCATTACCCTGATACCCAAACAGACGAGAACACTGCAGGAAAAGAAACCTATAGGCTAATATGCCTGATGGACATGGGTACAGAATAGTCAACAAAATGCTAGCAAATTGGATTCAACAGTGCATTAGAAGTATCAAACACTGTGACCAAGTGTGTTTTCTCTTTGGGATGACAGGATGGTTCAAAATATACAACTCTAGTCCTTGGGAGTTTTTTGAGTAGACAATTATATCACCATGTTAATTTTTTTTTATTTTCCCAAACTGTAGATCTTTTTATTTCATTTTTTTGCCTTATTGCTGTGTCTAAGATTTTCTGTACTAAATAGGATGCTGAGAGCAGACATTCCTGTCTTGTTAAAGGAAAGTCCTGAGTGTTTAACCACTAAGTATAATGTTCAAGCTTCTTATTCCTTACTGATTTTCTGTCTACTTTTTATGTGGGTTATTGTAAAAAAAATTTACTATGATTTGCCTGGTTCTCTTTTCAGTTCTGTTTTTTTTTAATGTATTCTGAAGCTTTGTTATTAAGTTCATAAACATTTAGGATTGCTTATTTCTGGTGAATTGCTGATATCACTAGTAAATAGTGATCATTTTATCCCTAATAATATTTTTTCTCTTAATTTATAACATTTATTTACAATAGCTGCATTTAAATGGGATGATTAGCCTATTTGAGTTTGATTTGGCTACGATATGGTTAGATTTGTATCTATCATTTTGGCTGTGTATGTGTGTATGTGGTTTCTTTATACCTTTGTCCTAGTCTTTCTTTTTTAACTTTCTTTTGAATTAACTGAGTTTTTCATGACTGCCTGTTATTTGCTTTGTCCATTTATTAACCGTAATTCTTTGTGCGTGAGATAGATTACTTTAAATTTCCTAGTATACATTTCTACTTGTCATAGTATGCTTCAAATAATATTGTGTCACTTAAAACTTATGTAAACTATAAAATGAATATTTCCATATATACTTTCCCATGCTACATGTAATTTTTATACATTTCTTTCTACATATGTCATAAGTGCCATAAAACATTCTTATTATTTGCTTATAAACAATTATTCTTGAAGGTAATTTAAATAGGAAATTATATTTATTCACAGATTTTTAGTATTCTTCATACTGGTTGTTATGTGTTAATATTTTATTCTAATACCTTCTATTACATATTTCAGGGCAGATCTGTGGGTAATGAAGCCTTATAGTTTCTGTATATTTGAGTCTTTGCCTTTGTTTTGCCTCTGTTTTGCCTTTTACTGGATATGAAATCTAGGTTGACAATTTTCTTTTTCTTCTTCAGTCCATTCAATTGTTGTTCTATTTTATTTTGTATTACCTTGTTTTAATCCTGTAATTGTTCTTCTATCCATAATGTGTCTTCTTTCTCTGATTACTTTTATTGTCCTTCTCTGTGTCTCTGGCTTTGAAAAACTTCATGATCACGTGCCTTCATGTAACTTTCTTTGTATTTCTTGTATTTAGAGTTTGTTGAGCTTCTTGGATCTGTGGGTAAATGATTTTCATAAAACCTGGGGAAATTTTGCTCCTATTTTTCCTATTCTTCTACCTTCAATCTGGCAACTCCCTTTGGATGTGCCCTGGGCACTGTCTCCAGGCAGTCAGCTGAGATGTTGATAGAGGTCTTATTTGTATCTCTCAGAAATCACTGTCCTACACTGACAGAAATTATCTACTTTTTTTGAAAGCCATTAACTTATATATTGTGTTCAGTTTTTGAGGCATTTTAGGAGGATGGCTAAGATATTGTGGCCAGAAGGTTCTCTCATCTTTTTAAAAATGATTTATTCTAGGAATGCCTGGGTGTCACCGTGGTTGAGCGTCTGCCTTCAGCTCAGGGTGTGATACTGGAATTCCAGGATCAAGTCCCCACATTGGGCTTCCTGAATGGAGCCTGCTTCTCCCTCTGCCCGTATCTCTGCCTCTCTCTCTTTCTGTCTCTCATGAGTAATAAATAGAATCTTAAAAAAAAAAATACTTTATTCTGAATGGTTCTCCTCAGGATTTCCATCTTACTTGTTTATTGATTCACTCATTCTTGTGAAGCATGATGCATTATTAGATGAATTTGAAGTACAAAAATAACCTCTGATACTTAAAGTCCTGACATGAAAATGCACACTCACTTTAAAAAGCTTTTGTTTTGTCTTCCAAACTTACAAATTGCAAAACATTCCAAGAATCCGTTTTTGTGCAGGGAATCTCATTTCATTTTACAGATTTAAAAAGGTCAGATATGTAATGATATGAAATGTATAACTCCTGAACATTTCCTCTCATGAACTTTTCAGATTTATTTTATTTTATTTTATTTAACTAAATATTTATTTATTCAATTGAGGCAGAGAGATAGAGAGAGAGAGAGAGATGAGAGAGGACCATGAGGCAGGGGAGAGGCAGAGGGACAGGCAGAGGGAGAAGCAGGCTCCCAATGAGCTGGGAGCCCGAGGTGGGCTATCATGACCAGGATCCAGAGATCATGACCCCAAGCTGAAGGCAGACACACTTAACCATCTGAGCCACCTAGGAGCCCCTGAACTTTTCAGATTTATATATGCAACTGTCTTCTTAACAATTTTGGGTTGGATACAAAATACAGATTTTAAATTTCATTAAAAAGAAAGGGAGAAAAGAAAGCTAAGGAAAGAATTTAATGGAGTTGCAGGAGGAAATAAAGAGATAGTAAGTACTGCAGAAGGAAGGAAGAGTAGGAAGAGGTAAGGACGGAGGACAGGAAGGAAGGCAGGTAATGTAATGAAGGAAGGAAAGAAGAAAAGAACACAATTTGTAGATTACATACTCTGTCTCTGCGTATCTTGCTCTCCTATTAGCTTTTCTGTCTTGGTAAATCCCGAAACTGTATATGCAGCTGCTTGGGTGGAGGGAGGTGGTGGAAAAATCTTACAGTTCATTCTTCTTCCTTCCTCCAACCTCAAAACCATATCTACTCTAATTCCTAATATATCATGTATTTGACCAGTTTTTATTTCCTATCTCAGTAGGGGTCCTTTTCCTAGACTATTTCAAGGATTTTGACATTGGTTTACTTCAGTTTGCCTACTTCTTTACTTTTTGAGACTTGCATTTTCTCTCCCGAACACTCCCTAAAACTTTACTTTCTGAACTTAAAATTCCTCACCAACAACCAGAACATGCCTCCCCATTTCTCATCAATCTTCCTCACAATTTGCTTATTCCTAATCATGAATCATAATATGACTTTTGCTAACAAAACTTACTTGAATCCATTCTTCCTTTGACTTATCTCATTTCTGGACAACTGAATTTGTTGATTTCTTCAGTTTAATCCTTTTCCTGAACTCAGAGATATTTTTTCTTTCTTTCTTTCTTTCCTTTCTTTCTTCTTTCTTCTTCTTTCTTTCTTTCTTCTTTCTTTCTTTTGCCTTTCTTTTCTTTCTCTCTCATCTGCCTGAACTCCTTTTCCATAAATCTCATACAGATGTTTAATTTAGGTATTATCTTCTCATTATTAACAGCATCAAACTGGTGAAGTTCATACTGATCTCACTTTGATTATATAACATTCCATTTTGTGGGAAGAGAAAGAGCATAATTTTGGAAATAGTTATTTGAGATAAGAAGGCCAAAGATATAAATTATTCTTGGATATCCATTTATCTGCTGTATTCATCATAGTAACATCTACACAATGCTTTAATCGAAACAATTACTCTACTAGTAAAAGTATTATAATAAAATGCAATCATTGGAAGGCAATTTCAGTAAATATAATGAGTGAAATCCTTAATTATAACATTTGAAAGAGAATAAAAAGTTTTTGGGGTTTTACAAACGTGAAAAGTAACAGCATAAATTAATCTATTTTGAAAAAAATAAGTTAATCTATTTTGAATAATAAAAGTCAATCAAACTGCTTAGTAAGAAGATAAAAATCATTAATAAATTTCTCTATTATGGCTTCTCTATAATACTTTGTCTTTAAATAGGCACTATAAAATAATTTTAATTTTTTTTAAAGATTTTAATTATTTATTTGACAGAGCACACATAATCAGGAGAAGTGGCAGACAGAGGCAGAGAGAGAGGGCAGGCTTCCTGTTGAGCAGGGAACCCAAATATGGGGCTTGATCCCAGGACTCCGGGATCATGACCTGAGCTGAAGGCAGATGCTTAACCCACTGAGCCACTAAGGTGTCCCTAAATTTTATTATGAAAAAATTAGATGAAAGAAGACTAATATGATTCCTTATGTGAGGCATCACATAGCTTCAATAATTATCAACTGAAGTCTAACATTATATTATTTATATCTTAACTGCTTCTATAAACCATACTTTACATATGTAAAAGCTTAAATATGTATCTTTAAAAAAGAATTTCTTAAAAAAAAATAATGTCATAATCATATGCAAATTTTAAAACCGTATCCTTTAAAAATCATTGTTCTTATGTTCCCATTGTCTTAAAAATTCCATTACTTTCATTTGTTTGAACCAAAATTATTGTAATTTATATATACATGCACATGTTCACACTACACTCATTTATCTTCAAGTTTTGTCCTCTGGTTTTGTTTTGTAATTTATTTGTTGACAAAATCTTTTTCCCATAGGATCATATGCAGTCTGTATGTTATTGATTACACCTTCATACTATTTTGGGGACATTTCTCTGAACATCTGTGTTTTCTGTGTTTTTAAAATGAGTAGCTAGATCTATAGGTTCAACAGAATCAGGTCTAACATTTGGGCAGGACTAGTTAAGTAGTATTATAAGTAGCATTTAAGCATATTATGTTCTTTCAATCAGATACTAGATGGTGTATGACTGTCTCCTTTGGTGATGTTATCAGTTTGTGCTAATTGATATCTATATTTCCTTTTCCATGATAGGTTTATTAAAGGGAATTTAATTTTTCTTAAAAATGGTGAATCATAGTTCCATGATAATCATAGTACTTTTGGCAAAGTTTATTCATTAGAGTCAGTACATTTAAAGGTACGTTTAAACTTAGCTCTGATAGAATTATCATGAATTTTGAATGGAAATAAATATTTATATCCTGTTTCAACAACTGATTACAATAAATGCATTTCTTTAAACATGTTTTATATAAGATGTATCATAAAATAAGGATGATTTACAGTATTCAGATGAGGCAGTATTTTAAAACTATCAGTGGGATATCTTTCCACATGTTAGAATTTAATATTTGATTTAAATAAATTTTTAAAATATTTGGCCATAGCATATATAGAAAATACACTCAAATAATTTGTGGAATTTGTTTATAAAGCCCAAATCTAATAAGATGCAGTTAGTGTTATGGAAAAATGTGTGTTTCTCTTAAAGTTGAAGAAATTCTTTGCAATGAACTAGAACCTAACTTTTTAATGCTCTAAGCAGTGACTTTCCAAGTTATCATTTCAATGAGTGGCTGCACTAATAGGAGAGTGCATATTTCTAAGCATGATACTAAGCAAAATTGTGACGTAAAATATAACTGCCACACTTTTTTAAAGTATTGTTGATAATCCCATTTTTTATGGCAAAAGTAGCTCTTTCATTTACTTCTATCATAAGGCCTTTCTTTTATTTCTCTAAACACACTATTCTACATCTACAACCAATATGTATTATGTCACCACTGAAGTTTTCTTTCTTTTTTTGTACTTTTTTTCTAGAGTGTCCTGTCACACTAATAATACAACACACGACTCAGCATGTTCAGATTTATATTCTGTAATAGCTAGTGTGTATGTTTCTGATCTAACAAAAGTAATCTTTGGTATTTTTGACTTTATACTTTATCTTCCCATTTATTTTTTTAAAAAATTTTAAAAAAGATTTTATTTATTCATGAGAGACAGAGAGAGAGAGAGAGAGAGAGGAGCAGAGATAACAGGCAAAGGGAGAAACAGGTTCCACACAAGGAAGTCTGATGCAGGACTCGATCCTGGACTCCAGGATGGTGCCCTAGGCTGTAGGCAGGCACTAAACCCGCCAAGCCACCCCAGGGATCCCTATCTTTCCATTTAAATTTAAAAACTATTAGGCAATTTTCTATGAAAGTGACATATTTATTATACATCATGAAATAATGCATATAATTAATTTGTCTTTAAATGGAAATCTTTAGGATGAATTTCTTAATTATATATCTCATTTTAGCTTTACTTTTATGTTTAGCAGATATTAAGGTTTCATATAAACAGTAATGCCGTGGAACAATCAGCAGAAGTGTTTTAACTGTGTAATCTACCAGTTGGTGACACTAATTTAATAGCAATCATTGAGGCTGGGCTTATATAAGGGACTATTATAGTTAGCTTTATGGGAAATAAATTATACCATGTACTACCAGGGTTAATAATGGATGATATGCTAAACTATTTGACTTGTCTCTCTTAATAAGTATACTTGGTTTTGCAAATAGAAAAAGCTTCTAAGTCATCTATCCTATCAAATCTCCCTACATCTTGAGTAGCTAGCTACCTGCTATGTGTTATAACTTTTTGTACATTTTCATGTTCCATTTTAAATTCCAGTGTAGTTAACATTTTTCATTATTGTTGATATCAGGAATATTATTTATTGTGGAAATGAAATCCTTTTCATATTTGTAGCAAATGTTTATACTCATTATACAACTTCTTGTTTTCTGGTATGTTTAAAATCTGTACATTTTTATTTAGTAAAAGGTACTTGTCTTCTATTTTTGTATGTTTTCTGTTTGCTAAACATTTTCCAACATTAAAAAATAATTTCCATAGTTTTGTAATTTTATTTGAACTATCAAGCTTATTCCAAGTCTGTATTCAAATGAAGGCTTTTTCTGGCAAGCCAAGAAATAAAGACCCCCAGAAAAAATTTTGTAAAATTACCTTTTCATTTTCTCCTTCTATTTGGCGTTACTTTCCTATGGCTATTTCTTTTTCAGTTACATTCCACATGTGGGCAAAGAAAGTTTGGAAGATCCAAGATTGCATAACCCTTCTTCTAACTAGTGATCCTAGAGGAATAAAGACCCTCTCTTTCCCATAAAATATGTATCAGATCTCAGTAAAAACCCTAATTTGCTTGATTTGGTTCACAAAAGGAAGAGAGGACCTCTCAGTCACCCTAGAAAATCATCACTCTGAGGCAAGTAGTGGGTGTGGGAAATCTGACAGGCAGTCCCAGGTGGACCATATGCACTGAGAGAGAGAGAGAGAGATGGGCACAGAATATGCACATACTTAGAAATGTTTCTGAGAGCTGACATTTTGTTTGACTAACCCTGAAATTCATACTATTGTTTCATCATATAAAGGAATAAAGACCCCCAACCAAATATAAACAAATTATATCAAGATATTTTCAGATGAGATCCTTAAGTGTTTCGAGTGGTTCTACAGGGAAGAGTGCATCAGTTAGCATGTAGTGTTCTATGACTGAAAAATCACATTTTCCTCCCCACTATCTCATTTATTTCTTATCGTTTCCATTCTGTACTGAAATGCCCATCTCTTTATATACATGTTCACCTTTTTCACTGGAGTGTTTATTTTTAAAGTTTTTGTCTTTGATAATTCCAACAACTGGGACCTATCTAAGACTAGTTTTGTTTATTACTTTCTCTACTGATGGTACATCCATTTCTTGTTTCTTTGTGCATTTTGTAAGTTTTGGTTGAAGTTGGATATTTTCTGTAAGCTTAAAACACTTAGGAAAATCGTATCAATGCATGCAGACACATTTCTTTTTTCTGCCAGGTTTTTACTGTGGGTTGTTGAGTCAGTCTATTTCAGAATTGATCTGGGTTTGGTCCTGTTGTTGCTATGGTTATTTGCACCTTACCACAGGCTTCAAATTCCTCTAATGTTACCTTGTTTTTAGTGTGGGAGTTGGATTGCTTAAGAATTTCAGGGATGTTGCTCTACCCTCAGTTTTAGGTCTTCCCTTTGTGACTACTCTTCGAGAAGATTACTCATGCTTCTAAATTTCCTCAGTGGTAAATTGTGTTGTCATTTAGTACTTGCTAGCCTAAGGTTTGGGGTGGAGACGGGCCTACAGTAAATTTCCTATTGTCTCGATTTAGCCTCAGACTCAGGCAGACCTTGTATCCCTGAGTTCATGAAGGTGAGGTTTTCTCAATGGTCCTCTCTGTGCTCCACTTGTAGGGTGACTTGAATGGACTGAAGCTAGATTTCCTCGTTCACCTCCTAGGAGTAGCGGGAGTACGTTTCTGATCCCTTCTCTCGGCTACAGTGGACCTTAGCCTGAGTTCCAAAGGCAACAGTGTTTGCGATTCTTCTCCCAGTATCTTGAGGCTTTGCCTCATGGGAAGAAAGTAAAGAGGATTCTTCTGAGGTGTGTCTTTCCACAGCATGTGCTGCTCCCTTCCTCTAGGTTTATACAACAAGAGATTCTTGTTCTGGCCCTTCATCCTGATTCCAGTCTTCCTCGTGCATAGCTGTCTTAGTCATTCCATGCCGCTATAATTAATCATCATAGCCTGGGGGCTTAAA
Source organism: Canis lupus familiaris (assembly GCF_011100685.1). NCBI lineage: Eukaryota > Metazoa > Chordata > Mammalia > Carnivora > Canidae > Canis > Canis lupus. Next base: position 39,865 of record NW_023330712.1, on the reverse strand, counting down.
TAACAAACATTTTTCATAGTTGGAGAGGTAGAAAAGTCCAAGATCAGGATGCTGGCATATCTTGTGTCCTATAATGGCCTACTTCCTGATTTGCATCTGGTCTTCTTCTCTTTGTACCTTTACAAAGAGAGAGAGTGAGAGAGTGTGTGAAAGAGAGTGAGAAAATGAGTGAGAGAGCTCTCTCATGTCTCTGCTTTTAAGGGCACTAATCTCACTCATGAAGGCTCTACCCTTTGGACCTAATGTACCCCCAAAGGCCCTGCCCCCTAACAGTATCACATTAGGGTTAGAACTTCACCATATAAGTTTAGGGGTGACATAAACATGCAGTCCATAACTACCCAATTAGGTTCATGGACAATAGCTTGGGAGTGAATGTGGATCTTGGATCTGAGGTTCTCAGGGTTTTATGTATCCTCATAATGGCCCACATTTGTCTTTAATAATTTTTTGAAAATATAACCTGCATTATTTGTAGCAGTTTGTATATCACATGGCATCTTCTGGATGTATGCAAATGCTTGTGATTGGTAACTCCTTGGAGTTGACTGTCTTCCCTTAGATTTCAGATTTTGCCTTGTCCTTATTTTTTTTTTCTGAGAAGTTCAAGAAGAGTTTTGCTTTTTTAAAAGTTATCTCGTATTTTTTGTTGAATGGGTGGGATTAGCATACTTTCTAGTTTTGTTTTGTTTTGTTTTATTTCCATCTATGGCGAACCCAGAATTTACCTGCTATTTTAATTTATTATTATGAATCATTTTAATTTACAACGTTTGGGTTGCTTATTCATATTTTCCTCAAAATATTTATTGAACAGATAATTTTATAAAGTCTATGCTAGTTTTAGACAGCATACAAAAATAAATATAATCATTGTTGGGATAATGGGAAACTATTGCTCACTCTTAATGTTTTCTTTTTTTTTCACATGGAGGACATACCATTAGAATATCTTTGATATCTCCCTTCCTTCCTCCTTTATTTATGGGAAGATGAGTGGTATTTTGTCAGTGACTTTGAGAGTAGACCTGGGAATGTGTAGCTCAGTCCACTATTTTTCTCTAATTTTACAAGTCAGATTACTGGGAGCCCACATTTTGTTCTTCAGGACAGATTTTTTTTTTCAAGCTGACTATACATGGTAATATCTGAAATAATTCCAAAGCTACCTATCATTGGGTGAGTAAGTTTTCTATGGGATTCGGCATTAGAATCTGTCACTTGCCTTTCAACTGTATCACCTTCATTCATAAAATAAAGCAATAATATTAACAATAATAAAAATTCTATTTTATATTCTGTATGCCTTATTATTCTTTGCCTATCTCAAGTAGATTTCTAATAAAGATAGATAGAAAAAGATATTACTTTCAAGTCCCTTCAAATAATAAGCAGCAGCATTATGACAGCCATTAATATTTTTTGATTGATGTATTTGCTAAGACCTGAATGCAATATCTAAAATAGTCCTCACAATTGTTATGAGGTTGATAGGAATATTTTTTCTTATGGTATATTATGGCCACTTATCTTAGTATCATCATGACTCATAATGATAACCTTTTAAAAATTCCTACCTCATAGAATTTTTAGCCGATCATTTCTATTTATTCCTTTCTGCTCCATTGCAGCTGTTTTCAACATGTGTACTTATTCCTTGCTGTATAACCAGTTATCAACACCTTAGTGGCTTAAAATAAACAATAATTAACTCATAGTTTTCTGTGGATTGAAAATCTGGGTGAACCTTGACAAGAGGCCTCTTGCTCAGGCTCTGTCACAGGCTATCACTTAGTTGTCACCTGGGACTCCAGCCTCCTCAAAATGTGCCTGGGGAAGGATCTGCATCAAGCTCACTGACATGGTTATTGGCAGGTCTCAAGTTGTTCTTGACTTTTGGCCTGAGATAACAGTTGATTGCCTCATGGACAAGGTAGCTCACAACATTTTGAGAGAGAAAGGGAAAGGGAGAAAAGAGAAGTGGGGTGTGGGAAGAGGAGGAGGATGCTAATATAAGTGGCATATCATCTCTGTTGCCATATTCTATGCATTAAAAGCAAGTGACTAGGTTAAGCCCACACTCAAGGGGAAAAGATTATAGAAGTGCACGGGAGCTAGGAAGTGGGACACATGAAGTGGCGGCACTTAGTGTAGAGGAGTTTTATAATCGTCAACGTTTGAGGTGCAAATGGAGCTATGAATAACAAGATTGGGCTAGAGAAATATAAATAATTATGTCATAGATGGTGCACTTAAATGTTTCACAAAAAGAAAGGCTATGGTTTAATTTGTGTTTTGCCTTGATCATTCTCCCAATAGTATGAAAATTTGATGTAAAAAGGTAAGATACACTGAGAGGGAGGATTACTTGAGAAGTAGTAGTTGTAGTCCCAGAGATTCAAGATGAAGACCAATTTAAAGTAAGTAATCAACTGTACAGATAATTAGGTGAAAAGGTATTTGAGAGAGACTTAATGGGAGTCAGTCAGTTGTTGGCTAAGCTTATCGATAAAAGTAGAGATCTGGACTACTTCTTGAATCTGAGTTTTATGATTGGGTGGAAATTTATGCCATTGCATAGTTAGCAAAAGCAGGCATGAGGTAGATTTGAGCTAAGGAATAGGTTTCAGGGTCAAAGAAGAGAAAATGAACTTACTTTTTCTCATGTTGAATTCTTGTTATAATTAGCACATCTAATAGGAGGTGTCCCACAAATATTCTGTTCAGAATCTCAAAACTAGAGATCTGAATGTGCTGGTTAGTTACATAGCTGTCATCTTTACATCTTTCTCAACTTACTGAGGAAAATTAATATATTTTATTAATCTTTGAAGCTTCAAATGACTGAAATATCACATAAGTTGTAAGTTCTTATGGTTTCTTTCTCAAAAAATAAGTTACAGTGAACTCAAGTTTCTTGTACTGTTCTAGTATTCTTATATTTCCTATGGTGTGGAGGTTGCGAATGCCTAAAGTTTTAAATTGGCATAGAATGCTTAAAATTATGGTAACATATTTGATTGAAGTATTCATGATTGTCCAATTATAATTATAAAAATAAGGTCATGGGAAAAAAAATAAAAACTCTTTTAGTCCTTAGTGGCAGATTGATATGTGACCACTCATTTGAGCAAAGAAATTTCTACATTTCTTCATAAACTGAAACTAATGTGGTTATTTATATGATGAGGTAGAAAGTAGACTTTAAAGATTTTGATTCAAATTCAACTGGAATAAGACATCAAATCATATATTGAAATTATTCTATCATCCATCTTTTCTTGAATGGATTATATTGTTTTAAAAAAAGGTTAGTTTATTTTTTCAGTCATTCTGATTAACTAACAATCTTGCCAAAAATGGAATGCCATGGCTAAAAAATCAGTATACTCAACTCAAATGTTCAACATTATTCTTAATACAAATAGCTTGTAATACCCAATAAAGTCACTTTTCTTTGACATGAACTAAAATATCTAATAAAGGGGTGGCAAAAGCACTAAAATGAAAGCCATCATTATATTGAGTTAGAAAGAGATTTATTTAACTGGTTAGGATTCTCACTAGAAATAACTGCATTCAATTTGTTAATAGTACTGTGAGGTTTTTTATAGGCTGCAATTTTTTTAACTGTTCCACTGATAGTTCAACATTCACAGGACTAGCTTTAGTTCCACCATCAACTCGCTGTGTGAATTTCAAATTTACATTTGGCAAACAACAGGAAATTACTTTACCTACAGTGCTTATTCTGAAATATAATTTAGGATATGGTGTTTATTCTTCTGTTTTTTAATAGCATCTACTGAGAAATCACTTTTACTGGGAATCCAAACAACTGGAATTTATTTCATGCTCTATAATTTTATGAGAAGCAACTGAAAATAAAAAGGCTGATACCATGACTGTATCCATAAAAGGAACTTAGAGACTATGGTCAGTACAAAACCTATATTAATGATCCTACTTTTGGCAACAAAATACTGGATGTGTATGAAACAAACACATGCATATTAAAGATGCCTATTACTGATTAAACTATTAGAGGAAGATGATAACCTATTTTCTGAGAATTTTGGTTCTGGCATCTAACTGCCCAGATTTGAAACATTATGGCTCACTGTTAATTATAGCATTAAATGCAGGTTATGTTACTTTAACTTTAAAAAGTTGTAAAAAAAAAAAAAATATATATATATATATATATACATACACACATATTTGATCTTGAATTCATTAGAAATGTTTATTCATTTTTGAAAAATAAACATAAAATAACTGATAATAATCATCTCCATTTTATAAGTAATCTCCATTTTATAAGTAAGGAAACTGACATAACCATGGTTGAGGAGCATCCCAGATTTATCAGCTAGTATGTCTACAACTATGTTCTCACACTGACTTAGTCACCATAGATACCTAGCATATTTGTTTTATTAAGAACACTGTTGTACCTGTATTACTGCAGAATAGGAAATAGGGCAACCTAGATATCTCATAGGACTCAAAGAAATATTCTGTATCTAGAGAATATAGTCTGAATTGAAAATTATAAATATAATTTCTGTATCCAAAAGGGATTACCAAAATAAGAATTGGGGTTTTAGTTGATGATAAATTTAATGCAGTTATTTTAGGTGCTATTTACTAGAAAATACCAGATAATCCTAAATAGCTATTGTCATTATTATTCTTTGGGTATACCTAACTCTGCTGTTTAAAAAAAAAAAAAAACTAAACTAAATTTGCATTTCTCACTCTTTCCTTATTGGAGTTAATGAATTACAGTTATAGATTCATTGCATTTATGTAGATCTCCCTCTGATTATTTTTCAACACTCTGATGTATATTTTATTATTTTCATGTCTAAATGTCGACTTCAGTGGCCAGTAGACCCATGGAATACACATGCAGCCTGTACTTTCTCTATGGTTGTTCAGGAAGTCTTAATACATTTGGTTTTGTTTACTCATTTGTTCTAATTATCTATAGATATCTGCATTTGTGGACTTGCTCATGTTTCATTTGTATTGGGAAATAGAAATTCTATAGGTATACATATATACACACATATATATGATGAAGTATTACTCAGCCATCAAAAAGAATGAAATCTCGCCATTTGCAATGATGTGGATGAAGCTAAAGCATATTACGCTAAGCAAAATAAGTCAGAGAAAGACAAATACCACATGATTTCACTTGCATATGGAATTTAAGAAACAAATAGTTGAACATCGTCTATCTCTTTCATTTTCACCACTTACAATATAATGATTATGGTTTCAAATTCCCCCTCCTTTTTTTAAAATTAAAAATAGGGAGCATTTTTTCATGAATGATGACAATGGCACTCTACCATAGTGATCTTCCTCCAAAATGCTCGTAGCCCTGTATTATCATAAGGAAAATACCTGAAAACTCCCAATAGAAAGACTTCCTACAAAATGCGTGAGCCAATACTTCTAAAATTGTGAAGGATTTCTAAGAATCAGTCATAGTCAAGAGGAACTTCAGCAAGATGACCACTAAAGGTAATGTGGTATGGTGGATGGGACCTTAAAACAGAAAAAGTACATCAAGTAAGAACTAAGGAATCCTGAAAAAAGTATACACTTTAGTTAACAATAATGGTTGGTTCACTATTTATGCATGTTAGCTAACGATAATATTGGTTCATTAATTGTAACAAGTAGACCATATTAATGTAAGATGCTGATAATAGAAGAATTTCAATGTAGAGTATATGGGAATTCTCTGTAGTATGTTTACAGTTTTTCTCTCAAACTTCAATTGTCCTAAAGTGAAAAGTATATTTTTTAAAAAAATAGACTTTAGAATGTCTTTGGTTTTGGTTTTGCTTTATTTTCACGTTCCTGAGGCTCCTACTCTGAAACTTTAAAACAACGTTAAAAAGTCTGCTAATAAGTATATAGATCAATCTCAGGTAAAATAAAAATTGATGTTTCCATATCACACATGCTTAAAAGAATGAAATAAAATTTCCCAAAGTGCAGTGTAAGACGGTTACTTAAATACTCAGAGTTGCCCTTCGTAGACTCTGAAAGAGAGATTAGCAGGAACATAGATTGCTAAACTGCCTCACTGCACTGATACTCCATGATTGACTTCCTGTGACAAATAGTAAATGAGATTTTCTTTTTCAGAGACTACAATGCCACAGTGACTAGTTTTTCTGCCCCAAGCATTGTAGGTAACCCAGAAGCCAAAATAATCTCTCTCTCTCTCTCTTTTTGAGAAAGAAACATCACTTTTATTTTGTCAACAGAAGAGATTAATTTCAGCACAGCTGATCTCCATGAATACATTTTCCTTCAGACATTGCCAAGGTCAATGGAATTTGACTTGTCTGGTACATTTGTGCTGGATATACATTTTAAGCCTTCCAAAAGCAAATATAACTTACAATCTATCAAGGTTACTTTTTAAAGTTCAAGTTGAATATTTCTGTTTTGAGCTCAGCCTTTGCAAGCTCTGCTGGTTTTTTCTCTTTGCCATATCCCTTGACTTTTTTTTAAATGTACCTAAAATTTCTGATTATATTGATTCAGATTTTTTAAGGGAAGTAGAGATTATTGGATCAAGATGGTGAATACCTATGTGCCCTGAGCTTCTAAGCATAAACTCACATTGATGTTTATCTTAATTAGAATAAACTATAATGAAGAAATTAGATTTGTCTATGTCTGGAAGAATGGGTGATTTGGTGGCCTTTGTAGATCATATGCCTTATGTGATTGGTCTATGTATACTTTTAAATGGATCGCATCAAACAGTATAAAAAGTACAGTAATGAAATAATGTGCGCAGCTGAAAAATAAAAGTCTTGAACTTATATACTTTACATCATTTGGTTTTAAGCTAAATTTAAAATCCTAGATATTTATCTTCATATATTCAATCCGTTTGAAAATACCTCTAAGTTTTTGTGATTTATGATTGGTCTGGATGAAGGGCTCCATTGAAGCTGTTTCTCCAAAGTCTCCAATTCCCATATACTCAGTTAAAATAGTTATGAGCTTTGACATATAAGAGTTCTGTTGTATATCTAAAGAGTAAAATAAGATTGGGTCCATCTGGGGTGGTATATTAATAAATGAATATTACTTTATTTTCAGTTAAAAAAACCTCTTCTTCGATACATGGACTTCTTTTCTCTATCAATGCACAATATAAACATTTTACAGTGTTCATTTGGAAATGATGATCTGCAATAATATAAACGTGACATTTTTAAAAATGGGAATTTCAGGCACTGAAAGAAGATAATATTACAGAGGTTAATCATACAAATAATTTAGCTTTCTCCTTGTTTCTTTCAAAACATCTATTACTACTCTCCTTTCCTTTGATGATGGAACTTTTCATTTATTTTGAGAATCGTCCCTCCTGTACACTAATGTGATCTACAAATGCAACCTTCAATATAGGAAACATCATGGTAGACTTCTGAGACCGGCCAATGTGTGCCATCCCCATTTAGTTAAGAAAAGGATATTTGACCAAAACTGAAATGGTCAGATTTATTTTAACAAATTGAAAGGGATACAGAAAAAGGTGAAAACTTTCCATAAACATTATTTACAGTAAATCCTAGCTCTTCTAGTGTTTATTTGTGCTACTGTGTAGAGACCTCTTTCAAGAGAATGGAATCTACAGATAGGCACACATAGACAAAAGACAGATGAAATATTACTGAAGAACAGTTTTGTTTGGTTTGGTTTTCCCTTCAGGAAATTTTTGGATCCTTTCTCAAGTCTTGTCTAAGATTTATTGCTTGAGCTTCTTAGTTAGATTTTGAATATGTTTGATTTGGATTCCTCTCATTTTTATTGGAAAATGACTGATTCATACCTGAAAGTATGAGGATGGCTACTTCCTTGACCTGTGGTCTTGGTCCTTTGTGTGTGTGTGTGTGTGTGTAGAGTAATATTGCATGTGACAGTCTATGATAATTAACTTACAGGAAAAGGGAAAACAGTTAGGAAAAGGGGCCTACAACAGTGCTTCTGAATAAAAGGACAATATAAACTATCTCACTAAAGAGAATACCACCTATGCTTTATAAAATTGTTTAGAATGATTGATTTTAGAATGAGAAGCAGAGTGTGCTCATGAGCAGAAGAGGGGCAGAGGGAGAGGGACAAACAGACTCGGTGCTCAGCACCGAGCCCAACACAGGGCTCAATCTCACAACACAGAGATCAAGCCCTGAACTAAAATCGAGTTGGACATTTAACCAACTGAGCCACCAGGCACCCCTCACCTTAAGCTTTTTAGGAAGTCATAACTACTAGAATAGTTTCTCTGAGGATATAATTTGTTAAGATCCACTTTGTGACAATGGCCACTGAAAAATCATAGTTCTTTTTTTAAAGAAAATCTACCCTCAAAATTATATAGTCTCATTTGAATTCTTAAAATCTAAAAGGGCAGAATTGAAGAATCCTGCCAGTAATCTACATTTAGCGCCATTTGTCATCCAATAGAATTATGACCCCATTTTGATGTTGAGATTAATTTTATGTTTTTATGGCGGGAACTCTTTATTTCCTTTCACCTGGTATACTTCTGGATTTCACGATTAAAGAACCAGCATTTACTAAGTTATAATTAAATTTAATTAATATGCATGAATGTTTTTCCTCTTACTAAAGGAAGAAAATATTGGAATTAGTTTTAGAGGATAACGTGCCAATTTAATACCGAAATCAGACTCATAGTATTGAAATTTTGGCACATGTTGCTTTTTGGAATATTCCAGTAAATCAAATAATTTCATGTGGTATATAAGCTTAATGGCATTTGAAACTGCAGTGCCCTGGCTTGTTTTAAATAAGAATTAAAGATGTGCCAACCTGTCACAATGCCTATGCACAAAGTACACTACAGTTCTCCACACCCCTTTGAGTTCATATCAATCATTTCAAAATTACATTTTTTCCTCAGAATGAGTTGTCACTACCAATTTGAATAGTGGCTGTTGAACTGGAATTCATCCAAATTTTCAGCAAGCCATTTGGTTCATTATATCACAAACTAAATGACTTGCAAAACCATATTTTTTCATACTGTTTTCAAGCAAATACAATACTATCTCTTCAAAGATTGCTGCAATAAATTAAGATATTTTTATTCAAATATCTATTAAGACTTCTATTTTGTTCCTGCCTTTGTACCGTTTCTGATTCACTTTCCAAAAATGAGCCAAATGCATCAAATGCATTTCTTAATATCAAACGTATTTTGATTCAGCAGGACTTTACCTCTGGTTTATCTGTGATCACCAAATTACACAGCAATCTTTGTGATGTCTCACCTCGGTTCCTGTTATAAATGTGTACAACCTAGAGGCTATACGATAAAGATGCTGTTCAGGGTAAAATAGTATTTGTGAAACATGCATCTGAATACAGAGTTTTGTTTTGTTTTGTTTTGTCTTTTTTTCTCATTTTGCCACATTTACCATACCTGGCATTTCATAAAAATCTTATGATTTAGGATTACTTTTGTATTGTTATCGGTCACTAAGTGTGACACAGTCTGTTGCATGGGACAGAAATTGTGCAATCAGCTGCAATGTTTCTTAGCAGAAAATATCTGTTGCCCCCTTCTTTTTAGGTTTCTGTTTTCATTTTATTCGAGAAATAATATATAAGGTTTTATTTTTTCTTCAGGAGGAAAATAGTTTATCAACCACAGTGATTTCAATCTATATAATTTGACCATAAAACTTTGTTCAAATAAATTCTGTAAACTCCGATGTAAACTATATTGGTAGATTACTACCAGTGATATCAAAGAAATATGACAGAAAACATGTTTCACAATTTCTGGCAAAGATTAATACCTAATACCTTGGAGGTATTGTTGAAGTAAAATAAAGTCCTGATTGGGATATTCAATTACAGGTTGAAGACCTCAATCTGACCACTACTTGCTGTGTCACGTTGAGTTCCTTGTGTTACTTATCTCTGTAGATATCACCTACTTCACTCAGAAAATGGAGCTAACAGAATGGTGAAAACTGGTCAGTGACTGTCAACTTTCCTATATTTGCCCCATCTTCTGAGTGCCAACCAAAAAAGAGCTGAATATTCTCTCCAAACTCATCACATAAGATGCCCCTCTCCTATGATGGTTGTCTTTCTTGGATTTGCTTGTTTCACTTAGCATGATGCCCTGTAGTGTTTTTCTCCACGTCATTGCCAATGGTTGGATTTCATTTTTTTTGATGGCTGAGGGTTGCTGGAGAGGAGGGTGGTGGGGGGATGGGGTCATTGGGTGATGGGCACTAAGGAGGGCCTATAATGTGATGAACACTGGGTGTTATATACAACTAATGAGTCACTGAACTCTACCTCTGGAACTAATAATACACTATATCTTAATTAATTTAATTTAAATACAATAAAATTCAAAAAATAGGAAGAAAATCTTAAAGAAAATGGAGCTAAAACACTAAACTGCTTGTATCACTGGGAAGCTCTAATGGCAAAACAAAATATCTAATGCAGAAGAATCTCAGGTACGGTATTTGTCACAATTCAGGAAAAGTAGAGAAATCACCTGTTATAAGGATGCTGAAAAATCCAACTTAATTTTATCTACATTTTCTCAAGTCTGAAATTACATCTCTTAAGCACACTTGCATCCTACTATCTTTTGACGGCATCAGAAACTTAAGTAACTTACGTTTCCCTAGACAGCCAATAAATTCTTTGTTGAATGTATTCTATTCCTTCTGTTTTGCTCCGGGAAATCTGCAATCTCATGTGAACAAACTTTTCACACTCTTGAACATTTGCAATCATTGTATCGAATCCTAGTTCTTTGCTCTCATCAGGGACAACATATAGCTCACTCCCCTGACTAACTCACAGAAGTGATGGTGTGGGTTACCACATTACTACCAACTCTTTTTTCACTTGCAAATTATTGATCTGCCAGTACCATTAAAATGGCTTCCTGAGAAGTTCATGTCTCCTATGTAGGCATTACTCTGTGTTCTCGTCATCGTTATTTACTTACCCTCAGGTAACAAATGCTTGTCCTATCCTATTTTGATTCTATGGTATATTATTTAAAAGTACATTGTATACAGGTTCTTAAATTTTTTGTTCAGCCATTTTTTGAGGTTTTATATTTTTACTTCCTACTTCAGCTTTATTGAAGTACAATTGACAATTAAATTGTAAGACACTGTAAGTGTACATTACAATCATTTTTTAAAATAATATTTATTTATCCATGAGACACACAGAGAGAGAGAGACAGAGACACAGACAGAGGGAGAAGCAGGCTCTGCGTGGGGAGCCTGATGTAAGACTCAATCCCAGGAACCCGGGATCACAAACTGAGCCAAAGGCAGATGCTCAACCACTGAGCCACTCAGGTGTCCCACATCATAATGATTTGATATACATATTTTAAAGGCAAAGAAATTACTGCCTCCCTTCCTTTTAGGAGTTTTATGGTTTCAGGTCTCACATTTAGGTCTTTAATCCACTTTGAGTTTATTTTTGTGTATGATTTAAGAAAGTGAACCAGTTTCATTTTTTTTTTCAGGTAGCTATCCAGTTTTTCTATCACCATTTATTGAAGAGATTATCTCTTCCTCATTGTGTATTCTTGCTTCCTTAGCTATAGATTAATTGATCATATAAACATGGGTTTGTTTCTGGGCTCTCTATTCTGATCCATGGATCTATCTTTGTCTATCTTTGTGCTTGTACATTACTGTTCTGACTTACTCTAGCTTTGTGATATGTCTTGAAATCTGGGATTGTGTTACCCTCCAGTTTTGTTCTTCTTTCTCAGGATTGCTTTGGCTTTTCAGAGTCCACACAAATTTGAGGATTATTTGTTCTAGTTTGGTATTTTGAAAAGGATTATATTAAATCTGGATAGGGATCCCTGGGTGGCGCAGCGGTTTGGCGCCTGCCTTTGGCCCAGGGACGATCCTGGAGATCCGGGATCGAAGCCCACGTTGGGCTCCCGGTGCGTGGAGCCTGCTTCTCCCTCTGCCTGTGTCTCTGCCTCTCTCTCTCTCTCTCTCTCTCTGTGTGTGACTATCATAAATAAATAAAGAAAAAAATATTTTAAAAAAATCTGGATATTACTATGGGGTGGTATGGACATGTTAGTAATTTTGTTCACCCCCGAGCATGGAAAATCTTTCTGTTTGGTTGTATCATCTTCACTTTTCATCATCATTTTTTAACAATTTTCAGAGTACAGGTCCTTTGCCTCTTTGGTTAAGTTTATTCCTAGGCTTTTTATTGTTTTGGTGTAATTGTCATTGAGTTTGTTTTCTTAATTTCTCTTTCTGCTACTTCATTATTGGTGTATAGAAATGAAACAGATTTCTGTATATTAATGTATCCTCTGACTTACTTAATTCATTTATCAGTTCTAGTAGTTTTTTGATGGAGTCATTGGTTTTATCTAATATGGTATTATGTCATTTTAAATAATGAAAATTTTACTTCTTATCAGTTTGGATGCCTTTTATTTCTTTTTTGTTTGTTTCTTTAATTGTTGTGTCTAGAGTGGGTAGAGGACCTGAACAGACATTTTTCTGAAAACACATACAGATGGTTAAGAGACACATGAAAAGTTGCTTAACATTACTAATCATCAGGGAAATGGAATTTATAAGGGAAGGGAGAAGAAATGTGTGGGAAATATCAGAAAGGGAGACAGAACGTAAAGACTGCTAACTCTGGGAAACGAACTAGGGGTGGTAGAAGGGGAGGGCGGGGGGTGGGAGTGAATGGGTGACGGGCACTGGGTGTTATTCTGTATGTTAGTAAATTGAACACCAAAAAAAATAAATTTAAAAAAAAATTAAAAAAAATAAATAAAACCGTGATGACGTATCACCTCATACCTATCAGAATGCCTAAAATGGAAAAAAAAAAGAAATAACAAGTGTTGGCAAAGATGTGGAGAAAAAGGGAATCCTTGTGCACTGTTGGAGGGAATGTAAACTGGTTTAGCTATTACGGAGGTTCCTCAAAATTAAAAATAGAATTATCATATGATCCAGCAATTCCACTATAAGGTATTTACCCAAAGAAAATGAAAACACTAATTTGAATAGATACACTCCTGTGTTTATTGCAGCATTATTTATAGTAGCCAAGATAATGAGGCAATCCATGTCCATGGATAAATGAATGGATAAAGAAGTAGCATCCACTTCTTATGTATATATAAGCTATTATTCAGCTATAAAAAAGAATGAGATCTTCCATTTGCCAGTACCTGGATGAACCTAGAGAGTATAATGCTAAGCAAAATGTCAGAGAAAGACATATTCCATATGATTTGATGCATATGTGGAATTTAAGAAACAAAACAAGAGACAAATCAGACTCTTAAATTCAGAGCACAAACTGGTGGTTGTGGGGGGATTGGTGTGGGTGGAAGATTGTTGAAACAGACAAGATTCAGAATATATGAATCTTGATGAGCATTGAATAATGTGTTGTTGAACCATTATATGGTACATCTGAAACTGTTGTAACACATATATCTTTTTCTTTAATATATTTATCTATTGAGAGAAAGGGGGAAAGAGAGAGAGAGAATGAGCAAGGAGAGAGAAATAAGCAGACTCCCCACTGAGCAGGCAGCTTGACCTGGGACTCTACTCAAGGACCCTGAGGTCATGACCTGAGCGAAAGTCAGACACTTAACCGTTTGAACTAGCCAGGGCACCTAAACAGGGACACATATGTTAATTACACTAAATTGAAAGAAAGGAAAGGAAGGAAGGAAGGAAGGAAGGAAGGAAGGAAGGAAGGAAGGAAAGAAAGAAAAGAAAGAAAGAAAGAAAGAAAGAAAGAAAGAAAGAAAGAAAGAAAGAAAGAAAGAAAGAAAGAAAGAATAAGAAAAGAAAGGAAAAGAAGAGGAGAGGAGAGTTGAGGAGGGGAGAGGAGAGGAGAGGAGAAGAGAAGAGAGGAGACGAACACCTGGGTAGCTCAGTCAGTTAAGCATCTGACTTTGTGTTTTGGCTCAAGTCATGATCTCAGAGTTGTGAGATCGAGCCCCATGTCAAGCTCTGTGCTGAGTGTGGAGACTTCCTGGGATTCTGCTCCTTACCCCCCTGCTCACGTTCTCTCTCTCTCAAAAACAAAAACAAAAACAAAACACATACAAAAAAACAAAAAACACAAAATCTTCCAGAAGATAGAAAATGCATGGAGACTCAAAGCATACTAGTAGTTATCAGGGGCAAGGGAACAGGGGGAGAGGTAGTGATGGCTTAATGGGTCTTCTCTCATGGTGTTTTCATTTAGCATGATGAAAATATTTGGGAGCTACAGAGGTGATGGTTGCACAATACTGTTGAGTGTACCAAATGCCACTAAATTGTACAATTTAAAGAGATCAATGATTAATATTACATGAATTTTACCTCAATTAAAAAAAATTTAATATGTATTATAAAAATTTCTAAAATTTTATGTCCTAAAATTTCTTCTAACAACTTTCTTGGGATATCCAATGATATTTATTGTCTCAGCTTCTACTCCTCAGTAACCATTTTTCTCTATCTTATTTAAGATTTTTCCTTTCTTCAGCTGCCTGAATAGCAAGTAGTGTCTCATGTTTTCCACAGTTAGTTTCCACATATCATGTGCTCTCCCTTTCTTCTAAGTCTTTGTTTAATCAATTGAATGTATTCTTCCTCTTTTATATACACTTTACATGTGCTTATTTTGTTATTTCTTTTGTCTACACGTTTAATTTAGTTTATTTGAAAATGGCATCTTCCCTTAACCTTGATCCCACATAAAAAATTATCCTATTATACCCATTAACAAACACTCATCCTTATGGGAGACATAAAATAAGGCTAAGACATTACATCTGCCTATTGTATTGCAGAAACTGTAGCCTGTGGGTCAATCTGGCCCAACCCTTAATTTTGTAAATACATTTTATTGGAACACAGCAATGCTCATTCATTTATGTTGTCTATAGTTCCTCTCACAGTATAATCACAGTATTGAGTAGTTAAGACAGAGACACTATTGCTCACAAAGCCAAAAATACTTGCTATCTGGACCTTGACTTTTATAGAAAAAAAAATTTCTAGGGCAGCCTGGGTGGCTCAGTGGTTTAGTACTGCCTTCTGCCCGGGGCCTGATCATGGAGACCCGGAATGGAGTCCCGCGTCAGGCTCCCTGTGGAGCCTGCTTCTCCCTTTGCCTGTGTTTCTGCCTCTCTCTCTCTCTCTCTTTCTGTCTCTCATGAATAAATAAATAAAATATTAAAAAAATTCTAGACTCCTATATTAGAAAACCAATAGCTACTTTACGAGGGAAAACTAAATCTCAGTGGATTTGCATAATGAAAAATTTTTTCATTTAATATATATATATATTCTCACATAAAATCCAACCACAGGCAAGGTAGAGGTGATACAGGAGAAAATACGATTACACATCTCTCAAAGGTGTCTGTCCTCTGACATTTAACTGGCACAAGGGCAAGAAAATATATAACTTCTTCACCAAAACTCCTTGTCCAGAACTCACCAATTATATGAGTTCCAATCTAGTTGTAAGAGGGATGCAAAATGTTCCCTTGGCTGGTAAGCTTTTATCCAGCACAAATGCAATATTATGGCAGAGAACTATATATTTTTGATGGGCAAATAACTGTCTCTGCCACATGTATTCGTAAAGTCAGAAAGATACTACAGAGTTGATTTTACTGCTGAGTTTGAAATTGAAAAAATTGAGTAGTTGAGGGGGCCAGTTATTAAGCTGCTCTCTCTGTGAGAAGGCATCTCGTCTACCCGGTTTTGTAATGCTGAGACTGCACATCACATTACTCCCTGGCAAACTGTTAGATAAAAGCAGCAGTTGTCTCTGGCACCATTTGGTTCTGGTCGCTACCTTCTTTTTTTGACCTTGTAGAACTAGTTCAGTCATGCTTCCTCAGAGGTGAAGAGTTACCAGGATGTCCTTGAAAGTGCTCTCTCCTCAAAGGTCCATATCTCTGTTCCTCGGAGAGAAAGGTCTCCAAGTTCACAGGGTCGCAGAAGGAGGCTGTGACAATCCTGCCAGAAGTCCACCTCTTATCTCCAGAGGGGCCCTTTTCCATTTCTTGGATTCCCATAGCATCAATTCCCAGAGAGTGTTTGCTGGATCTGGCTGAAAAGATACTGGTGACTTATAATGTCAGATACTACTGGAATGGATGCAGTAGATTCCAGTCAGGATTGATTTGGGGACTTCAGGTAGGTCTCACATGTAAAAAGAAGAGCATCAAAAAGACTGTAGAACACAATAGCTGAAAAATCCACTATTCTTTTCCCAAAAAACATTCCTGAAAGGAGAATTGCTTTCCCTGAGTCCCATTGTTAGTTACACCAAATACATTCCTTCAAATGTTTGGATCCACTTGTACAAAAAGCAGTTACAAGGGACTATACCAAGTGATAAACAACATCTAATTTATCAATTAATAAACATAATGTATATTTTATTCACCCATTTCTCAGGCTTCTACATATCGTTCTTGTATTTTAAAGTATCGGGTACGTGTTACTTTCTTTTTTTAAGATTTTATTTATTCTTGAGAGACAAAGAGAGAGAGAGAGAGAGAGAGAGGCAGAGACACAGGCAGAGGGAGAAGCAGGCTCCATGCAGGGAGACTGAGGTGGGACTCGATCCCAGGACTCCAGGATCACTGCCTTGGCCGAAGGCAGACACTAAACCACTGAGGCCCCAGGATCCCAGGTACCTGTTACTTATTGAAGTCTTACTTCTTCAAAGCCACTTTCTCGCCATCTTACCTCCATTGTTCCTGCATATTTATACCTTTACTGAAATCTGTGTTCTCCCCATCAGCTACAATGCCCACTGCCTCATCCCCACTGACAACTAGGTTCTGTAGTTAACCCTGGTTATCTTTTTTGTTAAAATCTTCTCTAGTCTTCTCTTTTCAAAGAAACCAATTAATTTCACTACTTATTTTTCTATTTGTTAAGCAGAAATGTATTTTTTAAATTATTAAATATAACTTGCATTAAGAAACATGCATAAAGCATTTGAATACATTTAGAGAAATAATTATATAGTAAGCAACTGTGTGAACACCACTGTGGCCAGGAATTAGAACATTACTAGTACCTTAGTAGATCCCTGGATTCTTTTTCTGAATTCTAAGTCCCATTCCTCTCAGGTATCTACTCTCCTGACTCAAATTTTTTCTGTATTTGATTTTCTTCATAAATTTATCACTTAAGTTTATTCCCAAATCATAATTTAGCTTTGTCATATTTTTAACTTATATTCATGTACTCATACTTTCCATAATTTTTTGACTAGCTTATTTCCTACAGTATTTTATTTGTAAAATATATCCATGTTTCTGCACACTGCTAGTTTATTCATTTTTACACTGCATTATATTTAATTACATAAATATGCAGCAATTTACTCATCTATTACATTCCTGATGGATATTCAAGTTCTAGATTTTTATGATAATTAACAATGGTGCTAATGAACATTCTTGTACACGTGTCACAGTCTATATGGACAAAATTTTATATAGAAAAGGAGAATCATTATGGTTTTATAGGACATGTATTATTTAAATGTTATTGAATAATACCAAAATGTTTTATTTTTTTTTTTTTCCAAAATGTTTTCTAAAGTGATTCTTATCAATTGACATTCCAACTAGCAATAAATTAGAAATTTTATAGCTCATAAGTTTCTTGGTTTCTTTTTTTCTTTCTTTCTTTCTTATATTGATTTAGTGTACAAGTACAGTTCTAATTTTACATTTTCCATATCAATAAGGACACTATTGAAAGTCCTGACTATTCATTACTGTTTTCTTTAATATATTTTAATTACATTTATAATATTCTTAATGATATTTCTCATATATGATTGCATATATTCTGAACATTTCATATATTTTTATGTAATTTTATTTATTTTTTTAATTTTTTTTATTTATGATAGTCACAGAGAGAGAGAGAGAGAGAGAGAGGCAGAGACACAGGCAGAGGGAGAAGCAGGCTCCATGCTCCGGGAGCCCGACTGGTACTCGATCCCGGGTCTCCAGGATCACACCCTGGGCCAAAGGCAGGCGCCAAACCGCTGCGCCACCCAGGGATCCCTATTTTTATGTAATTTTAAATGGTAGCTTTTAAAATCTCATTTTCTGATTAGCAGACTTATATAGAAACAAAATAATAAAATTTATTTTCTTTGTATATATTACATTACAACAATATATAAAAAGTACAATCATCATACTAAAAATTCATAATGATTATAATATAGTCATTTTTCACTATTTCCTGTATATATAATCTCAGTGTTTGCAAGTAATTACCATTTTTAATCTAATTCTTTCAAATTTTATTTTATCTCTTTTTCAGATTTATTGAGGAATAATTTACATAAATATAACTTAGATGACCTAGACCATAAAATTTACCCATTTTTTAGTGTCCACTTTTGTGATTTTTGACAGACACATGCAGTCATGTAATCACTGTCAAATAGAGAACATAAAAAATTTCTATCATTTAAAAATTTTCTCAGACCCTTTTGTCTGAAGACAGCCCACTGCCAGCCTTTAGCCCCCAATGACACTGCTTCCTTCCAATAATTATGTCTTTTACTCAGTAATAAATCAATGAATTCAGACATATAGAGTCATGTAGACTTCGAGCCTGTCTTTGTTCACTTAGCATTTTACAGTTTGTATTCATTAATGTGGTTGCATGTATCACAAGTTTATTCTTTTTCATAGCTCAGTAGAATATCATATGGATGTGCCAACATTTATCAGTTGAAGGGTATTTAGGTTGTTAGCAGTTAAGGCACTTTGGGAGTAATTATGAAAAAAAAATGCTATACATAATCACAGCAATCTGGAAAGTATTGTCAATCTTAACAATATTAAGCCTTACATTTATTTGGACACGTGAATCACCAGATTATATTTTTATAGTTTTATGTTCTCGGTATATTTTATAACTTCTAAATTTCTTGTAACCTATGTAAATTTTAGGCCTGTTAGGATCCCTTATTTTCCTCACAAAGATTTTACTTTCATTGAAGTCATTTTCCCTTAATTATTTCAGGAATATTATAGTGAAAATGCAAAGTACGTTTAAACAATTGGTCTTCATAAAATTATCTGATATATGCCATCCATGCAGTGTACATCTTCTTACTAAGATTTACCTGCAACATTTACAATTTAATAATTTCATGGAATCTACATGCAGATCCAGAGTAAGGGTTTATATTTAAATGTTACCTCTCAGATAAATATTTGTACATTATTACAATACGTATTTGTTTAATTTGAGTTATATAGATTCCTTATTAAAGATATAGTTCTTCAAAAAATATATAAAGCACTTGGGAACATAATTATAAAGAGAAAGATGATAAAATCAATGAAATCGGGATCCCTGGGTAGCGCAGCGGTTTAGCACCTGCCTTTGGCCCAGGGCGCGATCCTGGAGACCCGGGATCGAATCCCACGTCGGGCTCCCTGCATGGAGCCTGCTTCTCCCTCTGCCTATGTCTCTGCCTTTCTCTCTCTCTCTCTGTGACTATCATAAATAAATAAAGATTTTAAAAAAATCAATGAAATCCATGTGTATTGCAAGAATGGCAAGAATTTTAGCACACTTTAAGGATTTTAAAATACTTTTCTAAAATTTCAGAGAACATATCAGAGTAATTAACAAAAGAACAGTGACGATACTCCTGAAACTAATAAGCAATTATAGCAAAATTGTAGGTTGCAGGTAAATATACAAAAGTCAATTGCTTTCCTATATATCAGCAATGAATGAGTAGAATTTGAAATAAAAAAAAACACGGTGCTATTTACATAGAGTGCTATTTACATTAGAACTCCAAAAATAAAATTCTCAGGTATAACTCTAATAAAATATGTACAAGATCTATATGAGGAAAACTACAAAAACACTGATGAACGAAATCGAAGAATAACTAAATGAATGAAGAAGAGATATTCCATGTGCATGGATATGGGGAGACTTGTTATTGTCAATATATCAGTTCTTCTCAACTTAATATATAGATTCAGTGCAATCCTAATTTACAATCCCAGAAATTTATTTTATGCATATTGATAAAGTGATTCAAAAGTCCCTGAAAATCCAATATATTATTAAGGCAGAAGAACAGAATTGGAGGACTGATACTGATGTTAAGACATTATAAAATGACAATAATCAAGACAGTGAGATTTTGGTGAAAGAACAGCCAAATAGATCAGTTGAACAGAATAGAGAGCCCAGAAATAGACCCATATATAGACGACTGATCATTGACAAAGTAACAAAGGCAATATAGTATAACAATAGAGTTGCTTCAACAAATGGTACAACTGGGAACACTGAATCTACATGCCAAAGAATGAATCTAGATGTAGACCTTGCAGCCTTGACAAAATTAACTCAAAATGAATCATAGACCTAAATATAAAACACAAAAATATAAAATTCCTGGAAGAACATAGAAAAAAATCCAGATTACCTTGGGTTTGGCAATGACTTTTTAGAGTCAAAATCATGATCCATGAAAGAAATAATTGGTAAACCGTATTTCATTAAAATTAAAAGACTTATGCCCTGTGAAAGACAATGTTAAGAGAAAAAAACCATTGACTGTGAGAAAATGTTGTAAAAGACTGTTCTTCAAAATAGAGAACAAACTCTTAAAACCCAACAATAAAAAAACAACAGTTTGATTAAAAATTAGGCCAAAGAAGACCTCACCGAGGAAGATACGAATGCAAAATAAACAAATGAAAAGATGCTCCATATCATATGCCATCAGGAAATTATAAATGAAAACAACAATGAGTTATCACTACACATCTATTAAAATGCCCCAAATCCAGAACACTGACAACACCAGTACTGCCAGGCATGTAAAATGGTATAGACACTTTGGAAAGTATTTTGGCAGTTTCTTACAAAATCAGCATACTTGGGGATCCCTGGGTGGCGCAGCGGTTTGGCGCCTGCCTTTGGCCCAGGGCGCGATCCTGGAGACCCGGGATCGAGTCCCACGTCGGGCTCCCTGTGCATGGAGCCTGCTTCTCCCTCTGCCTCTGTCTCTGCCTCTCTCTCTCTCTCTCTGTATGACTATCATAAATAAATAAAAAAATTTAAAAAAACACACAAAAAAAAACAAAATCAGCATACTTTTACCATATGATCCATATTTATTAGTATTTACCCAAAGTAATAGAAAACTTCTATAACACAAAACTGGCACATGAATGTTTTTTGCAGCTTTATCATAACTACCAAAACTTGGAAGCAACCAAGATGTCCTTCTGTAGGTAAATGGATAAATATAAAATGTGGTACATTCAGACAATGGAATATTATTTAGTGCTAAAAAGAAATGAGCTACCAAGCCATGTGAAGACATCAAGGAATCTGAAAAAGCTATGTACCCTATGTTTCCAAAGATATGACTTTCTGGAAAAGACAAAACTATGTAGATGATAAAAATAACAAGCAGTTGCCAGGGGTTGAGAGAAGAAGGGATAATTGGCAGAGCAGAGGGGATTTTTAAGGATTATTTTAAAATGATGTGCACAATATCATAATGACAGATACATGTCATCATATATTTATCCACACCCATAGAATGTAAAATAATACCGAGATTGAATCCTAATGGAAACTGTGGATTTTGGAGTGGTTATGATGTGTCAGCATAGGTTCACCGATTGTAATAAATATACCACACCAGCGGGGGATGTTGATACTGTAGATAGCTATGCATGTGGAGCTGAGTGCAGAGAGTATATACGAATTCTCTGTACTTCTGTCACAATTTTAGTTTCACAGCAAAGTGAGAAAAAGTTATAGAGATTTTGCCATAACTTTTCAATTTGGCTCTGAACCTAAAATTACCCTAAAATATAAAATTTTAAAAATATTTTAAAAGATAAAAATAGTTAAGTACAATAAAGTAAAAAAATATATAATTATATATAGTTGCAATTAGTCACAGTGTATAGTGCAATTAGCCATATAACTTCATATAATTTTATTTTTATATATGGTAATTCCTTCCTTACTTTTATTACATTTTTTTCTTTTTTAAACCACTAGTTAAATGTTTTCTTTCCAATGTTTATTTTATCATCTATCTATTTATCTGTCTACCTATCTTCATCATCATCATCTATCTATTTGAACGTGCATTATTATCCATAAACCGTTTCACAGAGGTTGAGAGCTGTACTTCACTTATCTAAGAGGAACGTGGAGTTGAGAATTTAACAGAGAAGAGTCATGTGGTGTATGACTACTTACACTTTCCAAATAGGGCCACTATGACATATCCCACCCCACATGCCGTTACAATATGACAGATAGTCTTACCATTGGCTGAAGGGTTCCATTCCTCTCCACTTTGTTGAATGATTGTTTCTGTATCCCCAAAGAAGATGGCATAAGTAAAGCTATGTGTTTTCCAAAGGCAGGCATAAAAAAAAAATCATGAAATCCTGCCTTGTTCTTTTAAGAATCTTGCTCTTGAAACACAGACATCATGCTGTGAGGAAGCCATATAGTAGCCCCTTAGAGCTGCTCTAGTCTACAGACCAAGATCTAGCCTGTAGCCTGAATCAATCAACACACATATGAAGGAGCAAATCTTCATGTATGCCAGCATCCGCCTGTCTAATCATCCTCAGCATGCCAATCACCTCAGCTGACAACATGTGTAGCAAAAACAAGTTATGCTTGCCAATTGCTACTGAAATTACAGTTTCACTATCGAAGTATCTACTGATGGTTATTAGCCTAGAGTAGGTCATATACATCAACAGACATTGGGAACATTATAATACATATGCAGTAGGCTTAAAGATCAATTTGACCATTTTAACAGAAATTTGGATGCTTTGGAAGATATTTCCTTTTTTTAAGATTTTATTTATTTATTCATGAGAAACACACAGAGAGAAAGGCAGACACACAGGCAGAGGGAGAAGCAGGCTCCCTGCAGGGAGCTTGATGCGAGACTTGATCCCGATCCCGGGACTTTGGGATCACGCTCTGAGTCAAAGGCAGATGCTGAACTGCTGAGCCACCCAGGCATCCCATTTGGAAGATATTTCTACAAGAAAAATATGAAAGTGTAGGCTGAGTTGGAGTATTTGGAAAGAAATATTTTGTTTAGCATTTTAAAGATCTGTATAAAATTTTGAGAATAGAAATTTATAATAAGCTTATAGAAATTTATGAAAATGTAAAATAAAATTCAGTTATTAAGTTCAGATAATACAAATGTTTTCAAAAAAGGAATCATGATGGTATTTTTGACTCATCATTAAGCATTATTATAATGATAATATTATTAACTGAGGATTTAACTTTAAAGAATCATATTTACTGGTAGAAAGATAGCAGTGGATTTTTTAAAACCATGTTTTTCTATTAAAGGATTTATTTAGTCATAAAAATTGATCAATCAAAAATGATATAAACATTTTTATATAGAATGATAACTGTAGATATCAATAGGATTGCCAACATTTTAAACTTCAGCACTAGTTTTTTATAAGATACACTTCTATTACTCTAATAAAAATTAACATAATATTTGAAAAAGTATGGACCATGGTGTTTAACAGTTTATTAGTGTATTAGAGTCAATATTAATTGAAATAAAGAAAATAGAATGTCCTCAAAGTCCTGTGTCCCTTTCTGTAAATAAATATGAATTTCCCAGGCATTAACTGAGATCTCAGCTATAATCACAAAATACAACTATAAATACCTATATCCTAGTCCTAAATTTATTTCCAATAATCATGATCAAATCTGAGTCTCCATTAAAGAAATCACTGAACCTAAATCATTTTTAGAGGCAAAAGATGCTTATAGTATGTTTTAAGTAAGGTGTGAGCCATGTTTAATAGTCTTTTCTGAGATATTTTTCATGTTATCTTGCTATTCTGCACAAAATATTTAGTTTCCTGAACATTTTTGTCACACCACAAATTATGAAAGAATTAAACACTTGAAACAAAATATAGAACAGCTTAAAGTACTATTTTATTAGCTTGCTTTTGAAAAAGGCTAATGTATGGTACCTGGAAGTATGAGAGAAGATTGAGATTATCTGTAAAGAAAAAAGAATGAGCTATAAAGAGGGTACTGTGCACGCCATGACAGTGTAATACCTACCTGTACAATATGGAATTTCCATCAATTCATTTCATAATTGACTGCAAAGTTTATACATTTTCAGCAATTGAAAGTACTCTCAAAATGCCACAGAACATTTTCATGTAAGACTTTTAAAGGCTTCTGAAGACCCAACCAAGCAGTGAACATATATATACCTGGGATTTTTCTCAATTATATAGAATGTACTTGGTCTTTGGAGTATGAACCACCAAGATACGTGCAAGAAATCTTCATTTTAGGAGAACTTCCACGGAAGTTTTCCATGGGGCCTTTTTCCTCAGGTTATGTAGCCAAGTCAAGCTGCCTCTCAGATTATACCAGGTAAAAGCCACCAGTAAACAAGTCGGCCCTACCCAAGGAGGGGTCAAACTAAAGAATGTTTCAAAAATCATTATTTGACTCATTCCTCCTTATCTTGTCAAGAATTGACACCAGAATCTCCAGTCATCCCTGGAGCTAAGTATGGAGATTTTTTTTCCAAACTAGCAATAAATAATTCTACTTTATGCATAGTAGGGATTCAGTCAAAACTTTTTTAAGATTTTATTAATTTTTGAGAGAGAGAGAGAGAGAGAATGAGCCAGGAAGAAGGACAGAAGGAGAGGCAAACTCCATGGGAACCCAATGTGAGGCTCAATCCCAGGACCGGAGACCTGAACCAAAGGGAGACGCTTAACTGACTGAGCCACCCAAGTGCCCTAGGTAATATTTTTTAAATGCCTGTAGCAGTGTAGAGTCCTACCAAACAGAAACCATAAGGCCCAGTAGGATGAAAACTATGCTCTGATGCAAACTATACTTAATTAAATATATAATATGCAAATTAAAACCGGAACCAATACATGCCCTTCTAATAATATGGGAATCTGTAGCAATAATTACCAATAAATGAGGAAGGCCAGTCTATTCATTCATTCAGCCTGTCAATTAACAAGTATTTGTTGAGGACCAGCTATTGCTCTACATGGCACTTCCCCTGCTACTTTATTAATTTTTAAAAAACTTGTAAATGTGAACTTTATTGGACACTATGAGTCAATTAAAAATTCACATTATATTCAAATATCGGTTATTATGGTAAGGGGTATTATTATCATGGGGCTTACTGCATTTAAGATATTTCTAAAAGTCATAAAGAGAAGACTGACTTAATATCACAGAAGAAAAGGATTTTGCATTAGCATTTTTTTTGTTTATTTCTTTACCATAAATGCATATATTCTCTAGCATTTGATTTTGACCTGACAATATGACTCTTGGTTTTTGGCAATGAATCTGTGCATTGTCAATTTTATTTTAATTGAAGATCTGAAATTATATCAATGGCCATAGACCCTGTGTAGACTTAATATCTCTGATCCCTAGTTCATCTTGATAATTTATTAGGCATTGTAACTCATAGAGATCAGCATAAAGGCAACACATTCAACTGTTCTCATAGGTTTTGTCTTTTGAGGGGATAATTATGCAAACCTCAGGAGGTTTTGAACAATAAAATCCTATGATTTTTGCAAGATTGTTATGGATGGAACCTGAGATGTATTTTCCAAGTATTGCAGATTTACATTAAATATTTTAAATATCTACCAAATATAAAAATATGCTTTTCTGCATTCCTATTCTTCATAAAATGCTTGCTTGTATTGTTTTTAGGAAGAATATTTTGACTTCTCACTTATAGCCCTACTGCCAAATATGTATCACTTAATAGAGGAAGAAAATAAAAATACGAATTTAAATTGCCCTATGTTTTTCAGAAGACTGTACTTTTATGGCCATTTAGAGCACTGTAACTACTTGTTTTTTGCTCTCCTTGCCAAATTTTTTCCCAAGCCACAAATGTCAGTTCCTACTCATCTGCTGCTCTGTTTCTTACTGACACCCTACAGATTGCTTGAGTTGTATTCCAGCTCAAATTGGATCATTTGAGTAAAAAAGGAATTTTAAAATCTGTTGCTTCTTTCTTTAACTTCTTTTACCTCCTTCCCATACAACTTTATACTATTGTAAATAGAAATTTCTTATTTCAGTGTGTAATGTTAAGCAACTCAAATGTGTGAGCCTTGGTTTGGCTTTTGAAAATTCTCAAAATACAAGCAATTGTCTTTCCAACAATAATTTAAAATAAGAAACTGTATATGTCAAAGATTTTAAAATTCCAATCAATCATGTAGACATTTAAAGTAATGGACACAATAGTTCTATAAAAACAAAAAAAATACTTTTATTAAAATGAACTTTAATAGCATGATTTTCGATTATTTTCAAGTGGTTTAAGATAAACTGTCTTTGGTAAAAGGAAATCTAAAAAAATTCTCAACACTTTAGAATACTTTAAATGATTGATGATCTTTTGCAATATTTTATGAACATCTAATTCTAACAAAAATGTAATGATTCGGGATCCCTGGGTGGCGCAGCGGTTTGGCGCCCGCCTTTGGCCCAGGGCGTGATCTTGGAGACCGGGGATCGAATCCCACATCGGGCTCCCCGTGCATGGAGCCTGGTTCTCCCTCAGCCTGTGTCTCTGCCTCTCTCTCTCTGTGTGTGTGTGTGACTATCATAAATAAATAAATATTTAAAAAAATAAAATCTTAAAAAAATATAAAAATTTAATGATTTGAAATCAACCACAGTCAGTCACTGACATCACTCAGTGGTATTTTAAAGTATGCAAGAATTTATTACCATTTACCATATCTTCTATATATATGGTTTCCCATTTTTAGTAGCATTGTAGCTCAACAATATACAAGATCCAATATTTTCATGTTCACCCCAAGTCTTACTTTTAGGATTAAAAAACAAAAAAAATGTATAATTCATTCATATTTAGTCCAACTTTGAAATTTTACTCTACATATATATTACTTGAAAGCTTGTTTAATAACTAATTTCAGTCTTCACTAGCAGAAATACAATATATGTCTAGAAGTATTTAAATAATTGTCAAACATAGTAGTTCTGATTCCAGGTGTCCTCAGACCATGTTTTAGGAACGTCATACAAAATATTAGGTGATTAATTACAGCATGAACTATTTACCACCCATAAGAATTTTTATTTTACTGGGCACCAGGGTGGTTCAGTGGTTGAGCATATGCCTTTGGCTCAGGTCATGATCCTGGGGTCCTGGGATCGAGTCCCACATCAGGCTCCCTGGATGGAGCCTGCTTCTCCCGCTGCCTGTGTCTCTGCCTCTCTCTGGGTCTCATATGAATAAATAAAATCTTTTTTTTTTTTTTACTGTAGTATTTTAAGCAATGGGAAATAGTCATTTAAAATGTATTGAGAATAAAAATAATGAGAGGAAGCAAGAGTTTTTTTTGTGGGAAAGCTCTAAATTGTATCATATTAATACTTTCATATCATTTTCTGCATATTATGCCAGTTCAGTCTACAAACTAATTTTAGATAAAGATAGTAACTTGACTTACTGGTATATATAATAAAACAATTCATAAGAAAGTTTGCCAAATAACATATTCATTATAGGTACAGGTTTTGTAGCCAGAATACCTAGGGTCAAGTCTTAGCAACTCAATGGACTCAGTGATGTAAGCTGTCAGAAATCTGGTTAACGAGTCTATAAAATTACTTTAAAAATTGTATTTCATAAATTTAATGTGAAAATAACATGGGTTAAGCATTTAAAACATTCAGAAGGGGATCCCTGGGTGGCGCAGCGGTTTGGCGCCTGCCTTTGGCCCAGGGCGCGATCCTGGAGACCCGGGATCGAATCCCACGTCAGGCTCCTAGGCTCCCGGTGCATGGAGCCTGCTTCTCCCTCTGCCTGTGTCTCTGCCTCTCTCTCTCTCTCTCTCTCTCTCTCTGACTATCATAAATAAATTTAAAAAATTTTTAAAAATAAATAAATAAAACATTCAGAAGAATGTATCATAAATGCTTATTAGATGATTGACTACCTATTATTTTAAGTCAATCATTAACATTTTTATTTTCAGTAAAAGCAAAATGAAATACAGTGATATCTTTGTACTATTAGTTTACAATAAACCTTCTTTTTAAACATTTTAATGGAAGTCGTTGATATTTGTAGAAACTCTATTTATATTATTTTTGCAAACCCCAGGGTATATTTAGAAATAGAACAATAATATACTGTTGGGATATAAACACTCTGAAAGTTTCCTACCCACACGTAGACTCACAAAAACTTCTAAGAAATGAATCATGCAATAGATGTAGACAAAATTAGATATCCCATTAAATTCCTGCTATGCTTTAATGGCTTCAAAAGTTTAAAGATGGTGTATGTAATTAGGGAATTATAATGTATTATGGCTTAATTCCATGCAATTATTTTACCTTAAAAGTTTCTCAGATCATGTTTCTTTATAAATTTACTTAAAAAAAGGTATTCTTAACTTTATTCTTATGCTATAAATGAATATATGTAAATGTAAAATATATATGTTTAAATCATTTGAGCATCTGTCTTTAGCAATATCATTTAAATCTTGATATTCTATAGTCTTTTGTTACAGATGGCTGAAAAATGGAATAGTCCACGTGGACCATTTCAGTTTTCTGGTCACTGCTTTATCATGTACCATCCCTGGGGCTCCTATGCCTCCCTTATTTTGTTTCTGGCAGCCTTGTGTAAATTGGAGTGTTCCTATTCTCATCTGCTCATTCCTTTACTGTCATAACAATCCCATTTTGTATTGGAAATTGGTCTTCTCTGAGGCTTAAATATTGTTTTATGTTCTTTATGGTTTCTATATTCTAAATGAAAACTAAGATTTATGATGCCCTGGAGAGACCACTTGGTTTCAGTCCTTCAAAGAAAAATGTCACATTAAAGACAGTGTTGGTAACCCTGCAGTGTATCAGAACATTTTATGAAATATTAACTGTGCTAAAAAGAGGGATAACAGCATGCTTAGCTATAGAGCTGAAAATTATTATATGTGTTAATGGGATATTATGAATATTCACAACATTTCTTAAATTACTTTCTTTTTATCTAAGATGCCATTCAACACTAGACCTTCCCTAGAACTAACTCCCTCCCTCACATCAGTTCTTAAAGTATTCTCTGTGTATCACTACACAGAAAGTGCTGAATAACCTCAAGGGAATTCATCTGTTGTCTTGTAGAAGAAGGATCTGTCTTTTAGGATAAATGTGAAACATTAGCAAATTCCACAGGATGCCATATAATTGCATTTCCATCCAAAGCAAAAACAACCATTATTTCTCAGGTTTCTCTTCAGTGAATTATTTTTATGTTATTTTCCTGAACTCCACTAGAGTAGCTCATGAGAAGCCCACACTAAGTCTTTCTATTTAAGGTCAAGACATGAATATTTTCATTTAAAATCACTAAGCTCTATTTCCTTTATCTTTTCATCCTCTTTGCAGACTTAAAACATATGATGTTATAGTCAAGCATATTCAGCCTTGGATAATCTTATTTTAAAGGAGAGTTGTAAAAAAAAATAAAATAAAAAATAAAGGAGAGTTGTTTTTGAGACATTCTAACCATTCTTTCCAAGTCTGCATGATCTCACTACTTCACCAAAAGTATTTTACAAAGGTCATGAATGACCTTACTGTTGATAACGCAATTTTCTTTTTATTTCTCAATCTCACTTTATATCAGAACCATTGTATTTGGTTATCCGATTTCCCTCTTCAAACTGTTGCTTCCTTAAGTTATGTGACAACATTTTCCTGTTGTTGGTTGCCTAGCAAAAGTCATATCTTTCATTATTTTGCTAATAAGTCTTCAGTGTTATGGAGACAATCACCATTATATTTACTTAGGGAAAGTATTTGCCCCCCTATGTCAATACAAATAATCTTGAATCATCTAAAAGATATCGGTGATCTTATTCTACTTGCTAATGTTTAGTGTGCAGATATACACATTTGTCAATATACCCTCTGGAATTTAAGGGGTGTGCTTGTTGGCTTCTGGGAAAGGTTTTCTATGCCAAAGCAAGTCCTTGCATAGAGGGAAACACCCCTTTTATTGGGTGGATATCATCCTGTATTCATGCAGCACTTGGAATTGCTGAGGCCATCTCATGATAGTGAAGGAAGGTAGTATCAGTATGACATACTGGGGTGCCTAAGTGGCTCTGTTGGTTAAGCATCTGACTCTTGATTTGAACTCAGGTAATGACTTCAAGGTCATGGGATGAACTCACATCCAGTTCTGTGCTCAGTGTTGAGTCTACTTGTCCCTCTCCCACTTGTACTCTCCATCTCTATTACTTTCTCTCTCTGTCTCTCATAAATAAGTAAATAAATAATTAAATAAATAAATAATTAAATAAATAAAATTTTTAGGAAAAAATACAACATATCACAATAGAAATAACTTAATTCCTTTATGAGATTGCTGAGTAATTGAATCAGCAAATCCTAAAATGTTCCTATGTGCTTTATCAGTATATAACTCACGCAGAATTCTGGTAATTCAGTAGTAAGCATTCTAAATCATATGGCTGGACTTGGTGGGTTAATCATTTTTTAGATAGAGAATAAATTCCTTAAGGATGTTAGATGTCTGGACAATCCAAAGTCCCTTTTGAAGTGTGATGCTATCCATAGTTTTAGCAGCAGTTCAGAAAATGTCAACTTTTGGATTTACCTAAGAATGCATTTTTTTCTTCCTGTATGTTCTAAAGTATCTTATAAATTCTTTGTAGTATAACTGCAAAGCAGTGGTGATTCAAAACAGCAGATTGGAAGTAGCATTGCCATTAATTATAGGACAGTAGAAACAATTGAAGAAGGATGAATAGGAGTCTTTATTCAGAAAATATTTAGTTGCTGACATTTTAGTGGTATCAATATCTACAGTATGATGATAATATTAGGCAACTGAAAAGGAATGGGAAAGAAAGTTATTATATACCACTAAAGAAAAGAGTTGCATCATATTGCTTTTTTAATTTTACATATAAAAGAAGAAAATGGATGCTATCTTTACATATCTGAAAGGGTCATGTCTTATTCTTCATTTAGTCAGAGGTCTGCAGGAGTCCTGGGTAACTATAAGTATCTACCATCATTTCTGTAAGATTTCATTTGAAAAATGAGGGATGTGCTTAATAATAATCCATTGGTTTAAAAAAGATGAGCTAACCTTTATGAACTAGATTCTCAATTTCTTGAGGTTATTGAACTATTTCTCCATATTAGCAAGCATGACTTAGAAATGTGGTTTAGAACTCTTGAATTATTTATTGAGAGTTTATTTTTAATATTTTATTTATTTATTCATAGAGACACAGAGAGGAGAGAGGCAGAGACACAGGCAGATGGAGAAGCAGGCTCCATGCAGGGAGCCTGATGTTGGACTCCATCCAGGTTCTCTAGGATCACGCCCTGGGCTAAAGGCAGTGCTAAGCCACTGAGCCACCTGGGCTGCCCTTATTAAAAGTTTAAAAAAAATTTTAAAAACTGTAAGAGATACATTCATAAACACTATAATTAAATATAGAGAGAAGAAAAAAATAAGTTCAAATGACCCACATGAAGGCAAGATAAAAAACAAAGGGACAACAAACAGAGGAAACATTTTAAAAAAATGATAGAGGGGCAGCCCAGGTGGCTCAGCGGTTTAGCGCCGCCTTCAGCCCAGGGCCTGATCCTGGAGACCCAGGATTGAGTCCCACATCGGGCTCCCTGCAGGGAGCCTGCCTCTCCCTCTGCCTGTGTCTCTGCCTCTCTCTCTCTGTCTCTCATGAATGAATAAATAACATCTTAAAAAAATAAAATAAAAAAAAAAAAAAATGATAGAGCTTTACCATCTCAGAAGTTATATTAAATATAAGTGATACTAATATACCTCCCCCAAAAAAGAAAGACTGATAGAGTGGATTAAAAAAAGACCCAACTTTGTCCTCTTCAAAGATTTATTTGAGCGTAAGAGGGACAGAGAAAGAGAATCTCAAGCAGACTCCCTGCTGAACATGGAGTGAAGCTGGACTCTATTGCAGGACTCTGAGATCATGACCTGAGCCAAACACAAGGGTCAGGTGCACAACTGACTGAGCCATCCAGGCACCCCCCAGCTCTGTGCTCTTTATAAGAAATTCATATCAAAGTCAAATTAAATGACATGGGTACATGGAAAGTAAAAAACAAACAAAAAAAGAGGCAAACCAAGAAACAGGCTATAGAAAGCAAACTGATGTTATCAGAAGGGAGGTGGGGGTGGGAGATAAGTTAAGAAAATAAATAAAAACAAAACAAAAGGAAAACATACAGATGATAGTAAAGAAAATTACTAGAGACAAAGTGAGGATAAAAGGACCAATCAGGAAGATATAATGATTGAGATGTGTACATACCAAACAGTAGAGTTTCAATACAAATGAAGCTAAAAACTTTTAAGATCTACTCTCTTAGCAACTTTCCGATATGCATTACAGTATTAGTAACCTAGTCACGATGTTGTACATTATATCGCCAGAATTTATTTATCTTATTAGTAGCAGTTTATATCTTCTGATCGCCTTTACCCATTCCCTCCAAGTGCCCTTGACTTTGGAAACCAACAATTTGTTTTACATTTCTATGAAGGATTTTTTTTTGAGATTCCACATATAAGTTAGATAATATATAAGTGTCCTTTCTCAACAACCTGACTTATTTCATGTATTATAATGGCTCTCAAATTCATCCATGTTATCATGATATATTACATTTTCTTTATCCATTTATTCACTGATGGGCACTTAGATTGTTTCCATGTCTTGGTTATTTAAATAATGCTACAGGATACATAGTGCTGTAGATATCTCCTTGACATAGTGACTTTGTGTCCTTTGGATATATACCAAGAAATGGAATTGCTGTGTCATATGGTAGTCCAATTTTAACTTTTTGAGGAACCTCCATACTGTTTTCCATACTGGCTGCACCAGTTCACATTCCCACCAACAGTGCATAAGGGTTCCATTTCATTTAACCTTGTCAATACATTATGTCTTATATTTTTTTTTTCTTTTTTTTTTTTTTTTTTTTTTTTTTTTTTTTTTTTTTACTTTCATTTTTTTTTTATTGGTGTTCAATTACTAACATACAGAATAACACCCAGTGCCCGTCACCCATTCACTCCCACCCCCCGCCCTCCTCCCCTTCTACCCGCCCCTAGTTCGTTTCCCAGAGTTAGCAGTCTTTACGTTCTGTCTCCCTTTCTGATATTTCCCACACATTTCTTCTCCCTTCCCTTATTTTCCCTTTCACTATTATTTATATTCCCCAAATGAATGAGAACATATAATGTTTGTCCTTCTCCGACTGACTTACTTCACTCAGCATAATACCCTCCAGTTCCATCCACGTTGAAGCAAATGGTGGGTATTTGTCATTTCTAATAGCTGAGTAATATTCCATTGTATACATAAACCACATCTTCTTTATCCATTCATCTTTCGTTGCACCCCGATGTTTCTAGCAGCAATGGCCACGATAGCCAAACTGTGGAAGGAGCCTCGGTGTCCAACGAAATATGTCTTATATTTTTGATGTAGGTCATTCTAATAGTACGAGATCACATCTCATTGTGGTTTTGTTTTGCAGCTCTCTGATAATTAAGTGGTATTGAGTACTTTTCCTATACTTGTTAATTGTCTATGACCCTTCTTTGGAAAAAATGTTTATTCAATTCCTCTGACCATTTTTGAATCGTTGTTGTTGTTGTCATTGAGTTATATGAGCTCTTTCTCTCCTTAGGATAGTAACCACATATCACATACGTCATTAATAAATATTTTCTTCCACTCCATAGGTTACTATTTCTTGTTTTTGATGGTTTCTTTTGCTGTGCGGATTTTTAGTTTGGTGTAGTTCCACTTGTTTATTTTTGGTTTTCTTGTCTTTGCTTTTGGTATCAACTCTAAAAATGCATTTATTTTTGTATTTAAGTTGTTTTCTACTACTTGTACTCTCTTGATAGTAATAGATTTCATAATACTTCCTAAATTTCAAATCAATGATTGCTATATCAAGATGTAATACAAAATCAATTATGGATGATATAACAATTAGATAAAATAGCTAGATAAAATGTTGTTGTGCTTCCCTGTGTCACGTAATTACTGTGATATGTATTAGAAAGAATAAAATAGTATAATGTCAACAATAAATGTGCATGTATTTTTGAAAACCTATTGATAAATACAAAAAACTACAAACCTGCAAGAGCAGATAAAGATTGTTATGCATATGAAGGGTTTATTCTTTGAAAAACTGCTTAGTAAAGATACCACAATATAATCTGTGCATTCTCCTCCTTTATGAGACTCTTTCACACATCACATTGGAATGGATTATACTGACAACAAGGCTAAGCAATACAGTGTCTGTTTCTGTTACCACAACAACAGTAGTCTTTACATGGCATGGTTTTCATTCTGTGTTCCTGTTAATCTTTCTTTCTTTCTTTATTCATTTTTAAAGACATTGATAGAAGGCACATAATCTTTGTATACAGTAAACATTACAATTTGAATAACTATGCTGAGGTGGAATTTTACATGACAGTAGGGAATTCACATGAGAGCAATTGAAACACATCACTTTATTATACTTAGGAGTGTAACACTTAATTTTTTTTTATCACTGGATGTCAGGTACCTAGCCTGATTCTGTTTCCAAGTCTGTAATTTTGGAACTCTTTAAAATATTTTTGTTGGCTTATTTAACAAAAACTTTATTCAAAACTGCAATGAAGTTTTATTAATATTAAATTACCTCAAATTTTGAATATCTTAGATAATTATTGTGTTTAGTGACTTCATAAAAAGGGAATGACTGAAGTTCTTTTTGCCTGGCCATTGTAATATTTCATGAAAGTATTTTTCATGTTATAATATCTGGTATGCATATTATAGCTCTATGTACACATATATAACTATATCTCTATGTGCATATATTTTTCTGTCATTGTTTTTATTACTAAATGTGTTAAACTTAAAATGAAAATTAAAATAGGGATCCCTGGGTGGCGCAGAAGTTTAGCGCCTGTCTTTGGCCCAGGGTGCGATCCTGGAGACCCGGGATCAAATCCCACATCGAGCTCCCGGTGCATGGAGCCTGCTTCTCCCTCTGCCTGTGTCTCTGCCTCTCTCTCTCTCTCTCTCTCTCTCTCTCTCTCTGTGACTATCATAAATAAATAAAAATTAAAAAAAATAAAGTATTAAAAAAAGAAAATTAAAATATACTCTTTTAGCTTTGTTTGTATTTTGCATTTTAACTATATCTCATGTGTCAGGGAGATGGTACTATTGCTGCTTCTTTTAATGTATGAAAAATATGACCAGAAAAATATTTGAGAAACACATGAGAAAGAGTCGGTAGTACTTTTCATATTTCATAATGAAAAAAGAAATATTTCTTTCTTTAATTCCGTATCATCAGGCAGGATTACTGTCTTGATTTTTATCAAGTTTTATGAAAGTTCACAGTGTGAAAGTCATACTCTTCTATAATTTAATCTATCATAGTTCCCAGACAAGCTGAAAATGAGAAGAGTAGTTGTAAGTTAAATTTAGACGACTAATTTTTTTCTAAATTTAAGTTAGAAATTTAATTGATAAGAATGATAGTGAGTTATTTTAGAAGCCCTACATTGTGGAAGTGTAAGATACAGATAAAACAAACATATATGTGAAGATAATGTCAGGAATGATAAAAAAAAAAGCATGGGAAGTAAGAGAGAAAGTTTGGAGAAGATCAAAACAAAGTTAAAATTGTATTACTTAGACCCTGATATATAGTCTTAACAGGAGTCTGAATTTAATGCTGAGTGATTCTGAACTATTGAATTAAACTGAGATAAAATTCTTTAAACCACATCATTCATCTTCTCAATATAATACAGTGAATTAGTGTCACCTTATACTTATTCTTTGCTCATCTCAGCCAACAGTAAAATTCTTCACCAGCACTGCTTCAATATACATTTTACAAATATCTCTGCAACTCTTTCATATTCCTTTGCCTAGCCTTGGCACTAATACTTCTGATAAACTTCATTTCTGCCCTATTGTAATAACAGTAGGTGTAGAGCTTATTTTAATGTCAGTTTTGGAAAGATATGCATAAAGCATAAATTTTCTTATACTCACATTGAATTTCAAGCCTTAAAAAAATCTTGCTTGTCCTATGAATGGAATGTTGAATAGAAAAAGTAGTTTTTTTCTTTCCATTTATTTCAATTCTAAACAATTAATTGGTTATTTTAGTAAAACTATAATTTTTTCCATTACCCAATTAACTTTTCCCTCTATTCATGCAATAAAAAATCAACACATTGACAATTCATTTTTGATGTCCCCAGAGCCAACATCCTTAGAGTAAGATCATAGTTTCCAGGATGTCTACCTACTTACAAGAGTATAAGAAAGACATTCACACAAACGACTGAGCCAAATTTTCTTATGGTTTCTTTTCCTTTTTAGGGGATAAAAAGTTCAACATCAGAAAAACATCCTATTTCCTGAAGGTGCTCAATTCCATCAATAGGAATTAAGAGAAGACCTATGACCTATGTGCAACTTGCCCCTTCCTAACAGAGTAGAATAACCCCTTCATCCTTGCTAGACATACATATCCCAACTAGGACATGAGCGTCAGCATCACAGATCAAAAAAGCAACAATGTGATTGAAATAAGAACCTACCTTCCCCAGCCTACATGTTTCTTTAAACAGAGATTAAGAGAAATCTTAGATACCCATTCTTCTCTCCATCCTTTCACCTGTTTCTCCATAATTCTATGCAACAAGCCCACCAGGATGATTAGGAATTAAATTTCTTCCTATCAGTGACAATAGGAATCACAGGTCAATCTTAACTCCAGACTCTAAGTTTTATAAGTTTTTCAGGTTTCTATCAGTTTCTCTTCCCTTTATTACTCCCCCACACTCTGAAGACTCTTCAGTGTTCCCTTATAATTGGAAGTTGCCCAGATCCTCAATGTCTTCTTTGAACATTCTTCTCAACATTTTGCTCTGTTGTGAATTTGGCCTTCCCCTAAAGTTAGTGTTTTCCTTGAAGTTCACTCAAGTGGTGGCTCATTGTTGTTTGTTTCTTCTGAATCAGAGAACACTAGTAGAGGATATGCTAAAAAATGACACCTGGGCACATAATTTTCAAACTACCCGGAAAATAAAGCAAAAGATAAACTCCTGAAAGAAACCAGAAGTTGAGGAAAAACACTTTACCGATAGAAAAACAGAACTTAGAATTACATCCTACTTCTAAGAAACTATGCAAGCAAGAAAAAAGTGAACTACATATTTAAAACATTGAGAGAAAAATAACATCAACATAGAATTTTGTACCCTACAAAATTATGCTTCAAAAGTGAAGGAGAAATAAAGGCTATTTTAGA
The DNA here is from genome assembly GCF_011100685.1 of Canis lupus familiaris. Classification (NCBI taxonomy): domain Eukaryota; kingdom Metazoa; phylum Chordata; class Mammalia; order Carnivora; family Canidae; genus Canis; species Canis lupus. The sequence continues at coordinate 2,204 of NW_023330712.1, read as the reverse complement.
CAAATAAAATTGAGGGAATTAGTTGCCAGTAGATGTGCACAAAATTTGAGAGTTTCTTTAGAGTGAATAGAAATGATACACATTGGAAACTAATTTCCACATAAAGAGAGAGCATTAACGAAGTAAGGGAAGGAAAATTTAAACTGTTCCTATTGTTAATTGATCTAACCAGAACAGTTTGTTCAAAATATACCAACAATGAATTTGATTATACATGCTTATATATATATATATATATATATATATATATATATATATATATATATATGAATATATACATGCTTGTGGATGTCCATATACAAGTAAATTGAAAGACACAGACAAGAGAAAAGGAGGGGACTAGGATTGTGGTGTTATTATAAAGTACTCACAGTATCTGTTAAATGACATACCGTTGTTTAAAGTGGTCATGGATTAGTTGTAAATGTATATTGCAAACTGCAGGGCAACTAGGAGAAAAAATGTTAAAAACAAACAAATCAAGTATTGATATGCTATAAAAAAGGAGAAAAATGTAACTGTAACTGTCCAGTTAAAACCACAAAACACAGAAAAAGAGTGGAAGACAAAAATAAGAACAGGGCAAAAATAATAACACTAAAAAACAATAACAGAAACAAATGTGTATATATAGAGAGATAGATATGCTTGATCCTCCTTTAATTTGAATGCAGCCACTTTTTTCCCTTCCTCTCTTATGATCTCACAGGATGAAAATTCCCTTAACTGACTTGATGGCTTTTCAGTTTCCAATGGAGTAGAAAAATATTTGCCACTCTGCAGAATAATTGCTATTTAGAGAGATGCACAGTGAAACTTTATGGACAGAGAAAGGTGTAAAGGTTCAGAGGTGTTTTTTAAAAAGAAGCAACATTTAGACTGACATTTAAGGTTGTGAAAGAATCTAATAAACTGGTTGGTGAGTTCAGGCCATCTAAGAATAACAAGATTGAGGATATTATATTTCAGCATTCTTTAGAGTGGGGAGCCACTCATTTAAAAAAGCAGCAATTTGTTCAGTACTTGGCCTACACTCAGTATATACTGCTGGAACCCAGACTTTAGAGAAATTTGTTGAAATTCTCTGTACAACAAAAAGGATAAATTTGATCCATTAGTAAGAAAGGATGAAAAGCTGAGGACTGTTTGAAGGAGGGCAGAGGAGATCCAAAAAATGCAAGAAAAGAAAAGATAGAAAACCAAGAGCATCATGGATGAAAAAGTTTCTTGAGGAAAGAATATTTTTGCTATGTGATGCCTGAGATACATACACTTCTTCAACTTTATCAAATTTTAGTAAAGTACATATTGCTTACCAGTGCTTCTTATTGTAGGAAAATTTTAAGATGGATTGAACTCAGAGAGGGAAGAGCTTATATTCACATCTTTGCGAATGCATGGCATGTCAGGTGAAAAGCTGGAGGAAAAATATTTCAGTTGGTATCAGGGTTAACTGAGATCTGTCATTTTAGAAATTACTCTTTTTTAAAAATTGAGCTTTATTTATGAAAATAAAAATTGTAACTTAACAGATGCCTTATAAATTAAATTAGCTAATTCTGTAGGATATTTCTCCCTTATAAATTTCTTTTTTCATATAATAGACCTAATGCTTTGTGGAACCTGCTTTGGGAAAAGATGGCTTCACTACCAAAAATGAACGTCAACAAAAAGAAAAATATCTGAATACAAATGAAATCTGTAACTATTTATGGAAAATATTTTCTATTAACCAACCAAGTAGAAATAGCTAGAACAAAGGAAAGATTTTATTTACAGTGTTTTCATTCCTTAAAATAAGGGCCCGTGAATGGCTTTTTGTCCTTTCCTTTTTTAAGTCAGTATTATTAGTCAGAATAGGCTGGGTTAATGCAATAATAAATAAACCCTGAAGACCTTAGTGCTTAAGCCAAGAACAACTTGTGTGTATGTATTTCATACCTTGATGATTTGAGAAAAAATATGTAATGTTATAGATAAGTAGGGAGATAGATGAGAGTTGAGTGACTCCTTTATAGCATGATACTCTTTAAAATTTCGGCTGTTTGGATGTTCTAATTCTATCATCTATTAACTACTCAGATGAGAGAATTTGGAAAAAATATTATAAAACAATAAAACTATCTATGATGGGAGAGTTTGGCTCTTATCTCACAGAGTCAAAGAATGAATCTTGCAGACAAAGGAGAGTGAGTAAAGGAATA
>NW_023330711.1:0-66674 GCF_011100685.1 Canis lupus familiaris | reverse complement strand
TGGCCCAATGGTTTGGTGGCGCCTTCAGCCCAGGGCATGGTCCTGGAGACTGGGATCGAGTCTCACATCGGGCTCCCTGCATGGAGCTGCTTCTCCCTCTGCCTGTGTCTCTGCCTCTCTCTCTCTTTCTGTGTGTATCCTCATGAATAAATAAATAAAATCTAAAAAAAAAAAAAAAAAGACTGGCTTTATTGGACAGAAAGACTGTTGTCAAGTTGTTGACCTTTATTGTCACTACTTTAATAATGTTGCTGGAGTCCTGGAAATTATTCTCTTACCTAGGTTAAAAACTGCTGTTACATTTGCACGTATATTGCAAATTGCTTAGCAACATATTTTTTCTCAAAGAAATTTCAAAAACAAATTTTAGAATAGATTTACCTGTTATTAGGAATTTTGGATTGGTCACGTCTGAAAGATAAGGTTTATATTAGCCCCTTAAGCAATCCTTTCTAAGAGTTTGTGATATTATGAGATGTCATCTCTGAATACAGTTTGCCATGGAGGATCTATTAGCTTTCTTCCATCTGTTAATAACCAATTCCTACCAGGGAATACATTTTCCAGAGAGCAGACATTCATTAAATATTTATGAATTTGAATGGACTTGAATACAGGTCACATCCAAAGCTTGGATGTGAAACATCCCAAGAGATACACTCGAGAGCTGAAGTTTAATCTTTCTGAGAGAGATCAGGTTTCCTCCACAGAAAACTTGGGTCTCATGTTTCCAAAATGAAGGTCACTCTGTCCACTAATATGGATAAAGTAATGAAGAGTAAATGTCGGTTTTAGGTTTGCTTACATTGAGGTCCAAGTTCTCTATTCCTTCTTTTAGGTAGCAGACAAAAGTAATAAAATCTGTGCTTTCAGTCTCTCATAATTTTGCCTACAACTGATGAAAGCAAGCAACAGTGACAAATAAACATTGTCTGGAGTATATGCAGTATGGCTTCTAAGAGAGGCTTGCTGGGCATCTGAGGCCAAGTCTGCATTCAGAAGGAAAGATGAGGTGATTGATGAGCCTTTTCTGTCCTGGGCTACCCGCCGCCTCCGGCGCCCGGAGGGCCCGCGCCACAGGTGGCATTCGGGGGGGACTGCCCGCCGGCTGCGGGGTGGCGGAGGCGCGGCGCTTGCATGCCCTTCCCCAGGGGCCTCCGCGCGCCGGCGGCCCAGCGCGCCAGGCCTCCGGGGCGCCCAGTGCGCAGGCGCCGGCGGGGGGCTCTGGGTGTGTGCGGGCTGGAGCGCGGTGGGGCGCGTGGCGGCGGCGGTGGCGGCGGCTCCGCGGATTGTCGGCTGGCCGTGCGGATGGACGGATGGGCCACAAGCATGTCGCCCTTCGCCTGCTGAACTCAGAGCGCTCGATGTGTCGGCGCTGAGGAAGGTGCGAGCCGCTGGGGCCGCGGGCGGGGCGCGGGCAGGGACCCCGAGCTGCAGGGGTGACCGGTTGTGGGCTGCGCGCGGCGGCCTGGTGCCTCGCCGGCGGTGCTTCCCGGACTGCCCTCCCGGGGGGGGTGCGGCGCGGACTGTTCCGGGCAGACGGGCGGGCTGGAGGAGCTGCGGGGCCTGAGGAGGGGCGGCGTCCGGCTCCCGCGGGGCAGCCGCGAGGGCCCAGGGGCCCAGGCGGAAGCGGCTCGTGTTAGGGCAGCGCAGCGGCGGACAGACGGTCCCTGGACAGCTCGAGAGCCTCCGTCCACGTCGCCCGAGGCAGCTAGTGCCGGGTCTGTCCTCCGGATGCGGGGCACCGCCCCTGGGGGGACGCGCGCTACCTTCGTGTCGCCCTGGCACCGGCTGCGCAGGCGGCGCTGGGACCGTGGGGCTGCGGGCGAGCTGCACTTGCTGCAGGCTACCGCCGCCTCGAGCGCCAGGGGACCCGCGCCACAGGTGGCATCGGGGCGGGGCCTGCGCGCCGGCAGGGGCGGGGGAGCGGTGGGGCGGAAGGACCCCCGCACGACAGGGCGCGGCGCTGCCTGGGCTCCCCGGTGCGGGTGTGGCCCCTCCCCAGGTGCCTCCGCACTCAGGCCGGCCCCCAGCGTGCGGGGCCTCCGGGTCGACCAGTGCGCAGGCGCCGGCGGGGGGCTCCCAGCGTGCACTGCGCTCGAGCGCGGTCCCTGGACTGAAGGCCAGCCCTGCGGATGGACGGGCCGTGTGGCCTGTCGCCTTGCGCCTGCTGAACTCCGAGCCCGAGGATGTCTGCGCTGAGGAAGGTGCGGGCCGCGGGCGGGGCGCGTGCAGGGACCCCGAGCTGCAGGGGTGACCGTTCGTGGGCTGCGCGCGGCGGCCTGGTGCCTCGCCGGCGGTGCTTCCCGGACCCTGCCCTCCCGGGGCGTGGGTGCGGCGCGGACTGTTCCGGGCAGACGGGCGGGCTGGAGGAGCTGCGGGGGCCTCGCCCCTGGGGGGACGCGCGCTACCTTCGCTTCGCCTGGCAACGGCTGCGCAGAGGCGCTGGGACCTTGTTGCGGCCAGCGAGCAGCACGCGCCCCAGGCTAACGGCCGCCTAGGGCGCCCGGCGAGCCCGCGCCACAGGTGGCATTCGGGGCGGGGACTGCCCGCCGGCTGCGGGGGTGGGCGGAGGCGCGGCGCTTGCCTGGGCTCCCCGCGCTTGCCTGGCCCTTCCCAAGGTGCCTCCGCGCGCCGGCGGGCCCCCAGCGCGCCAGGCCTCCGGGGCGCCCAGTGCGCAGGCGCCAGCGGGGGGCGCCGAGCGAGTGGCGGGGGCTGGAGCGCGGGGGGGCGCGTGGCGGTGGCGGCGGGTGGCGGCGGCGGCGGCGGCCCCGCGGATTGTCGGCTGGCCGTGCGGATGGACGGACGGGCCACAAGCATGTCGCCCTACACCTGCTGAACTCAGAGCGCTGGAGGATGTCGGCGCTGAGGAAGGTGCGAGCCGCCGGGGCCGCGGGCGGGGGCGCGGGCAGGGACCCCGAGCAGCAGGGGCCACGGTCGCGGGCTGCACGCGGCGGCCTCCTCCTCGCCCGGGCTGGGTGCCTCGCTGGCGGGGCCTCCGGACCGCTCGCTGCCGGGGCGTGGGTGCGGCGCAGACTGCGATGGGCTGGTTTCATGATCTCCTAGTACTTATCTGTTGCTTTTTAAAATTTTTTCCTTGTTGATGGTTTTGAAAAGCCATAGTTTAAATATCGGGGCCGTATAATTAAAAAGAAATCGATTATCTTCAGAAGTTGATTTTTTAGATGTGGTTTCTGTTTTATTTGTAAAAGGTTTTACTTATTGATTTGTGAGAGAGACAAGAGAGGGCAGAGACACAGGCAGAGGGAGAAGCAGGCTCCATGCAGGGAGTCCACAGTGGGACTTGATCCTGGGTCTCCAGGATCAAGCCCTGGCCCAAAGGCAGTGCTAAACTGCTGAGCCACCCGGGCTGCCCAATTTTTAAAAACGTTTTTATCAGGGACGGCTGGGTGGCTCAGTGCTGAAGCGTCAGCCTTCAGCCCAGGGTGGAATCCTGGAGTCCCGGGATCGAGTCCCACTTTGGGCTGCCTGCATGGAGCCTGCTTCTCTTTCTGCCTATGTCTCTGCCTCTCTCTCTCTCTCTCTCTGTCCGTCTCATGAATAAATAAAATCTTTTAAAAATTCATCAAATGCCTCTTTTGTGCCAACCACAGGACTACGTGCCTTGTTCCCTTGCATTCTTATAACAATGTTAACCACCACGTCTCCTCTTGCTTTAACTGTACTTTGAGATAACTGTGGATTCATGTGTTGGAAGACATAATACAGATCCCGTGTACCCTTGACCCTGCTTCCTCCAGTGTTGACATCTCGCATAGTTATGGTAACCACGTGGGTACATCGTCACTGATGCAGTCCCTTAGGCTTTTTCAGATTTTACCTGTATTATATGCACACACTTGTGTATGTGCATACGTATGTATATTTTTCCTGTCCAGTTTACTATAGGTGTAGATTCCGTTCTTTTGAACATATGATGGAAAGAAGGCTGAGGTAAGTTATGGGGGGTAAATGAAGTATAGACCTGGTTTGAATCTAGGTCTGTTTGACTCAGAGTTTTGATTTTTCAATAGCAGTAGCGATGGACACTCCTGGGTGGTGCAGTGGGTTGAGTGTCTGACTCTTGGTCTCAGCTCCAGCCATGATCAGGGTCATGATTTGGAGCTTCGTGTCAAGCTCCATGCTGAGCGTGCAGTCTGCTTAAGATTCTGTCTCCCTCTGCCCCTGTCCCCTGCCTCTCTGTAGAATAAATTAATCCTAAAAAAAAATAATAGTCCTGATGAATAATAGGAATAACAACAATAGCTGAAGCTCACTGAATTACATATGAAATAGACTATTTACCATATTCCGGGGCTGTTCTAATACATTACCTCAGTTATCGCCCCCCCACCCCAAGAACTATACCTCATAAATTATGTTATAGTTGAACTAGTATTATTAATTAAACGAACCATATTTTCAAGGAACAAGGAATTCCTTTTGCTGCTCCTAAATCAATAATAAAATAGCGAATTCTACTCCTTTTTACATAATTTTCAATTTGAACCCTCTGACCTTAACCACTGATCTTGGCAATTGTCATGTTTTTAAAGTTGTGTGTATCTGTGTACGTGGTAAAGTGAGACCTGTATTATTATTACATCGCATTATGTTGGGACACATTACAAATAGTTTTATGAAATATAACTAAGAGCTAGCTTAGGCATGATGCCAGGTTTTTAAGGGAATAAGTGTAAATCATCAAGAATACTTAAGAATGTAATAGGAGACATTTTTTTCCCCCTAAAGTAGAATAGATCTTTTGGCCACATGCAGTCCCAGGAATGTTTGAGTTTAACGTCTCACGTTACAGATCCAGCTTTCCAAGGAAAGCGAATACATTTGGTGGATGATCACTGATTATCAGAATATGATAATACTTTAGGAAGATAATAGACTAATCAGCAGGCCATAATTTACGATTCTTTGCTAGTTACATATCTTGTAAAGCTGTCCCTGTGATAACAGCAAGCACTTCAGAGCAGGAATAACAGCACGCTCCTGTGTCGTAGATCCCAGGAGGTTTCGGTGCTTTGTAGACAGCAGACAGAAATAAAAGGAAGTTTCTCCTTTTTACCTCGTATAATCCCACTAGAAAGTGAACGTGTGCCTGAGAGTTGATACTGACTTCTTCTAGGGTCACCTCCCTGAAGAGGCCCCGGGCAGGCACTGTCGTAACAGTTCTTGGACAGGAGTCTGATGGGCCCCAAAGGAGGTGGGAGGGTTTCTGCAACAGGCTACTGGTGGAACAGGGTGCTACTTCTAGCCTCAGGAAGCTTCTAGTGAGGAGGACCCCGAGGAACCTGCATCCTTTTCCTTAACTCTTTCAGAGGGTACGGCATATGCCCAGATTGGAGTTAAAGGTAAACTCAGTTCTGTGTAGCTTGTGGTTGTTGCTTTTTGAAAAATGAGCAGCTACAAGAAAGCAACACCACGTATGGCTTAATAGGCCTTAGCTTTTTGGAACTTGAATTTGGATGTAGATAACGCAAATGGTTTTGAAGCTATATATCATTAGGAACTCTTTGGAAACCACAAAACCTTTTTAATGGGCCACCCTATCAATTTTCTGCTCTTCTAAGGAGTTTTTCCTATTCATGACTCCTTTTGATCTTTGGCTAACACTGAGGCAAATGTAGTGACGATTTAGTTTTCTTCTTCCTCTGATAGCTTGTACACGTTTTCTGCCTCGGGTCGTGTCCGCTTGGATGCCTGGAGAATGTTGACAAAGGAAAGGTTAGGCTAGCCTGTTGATGCTACATATCTGGGCTTTAAAAATCAAAAAGGTTCCTTGGCTTCCGCGGAGAAGCATTCTGTTTGATGGCCCAGATTACTGATCCAGTAAAAACGACATGTTCCAGCCATCCTTCACACACACCTTAAGTGAAATTAATGAGATCACTCTACGGTTATGCTTTGTGTTTTATTTTCACTTTCTAGGTCTGTATGAGCTGTTGGCTGTTGTGCCAGGCCGGCTGGGGCCACGTGTGGACAGCCGGGAAGACCTGACCTTCCTCTGGGATATGTTTGGTGAGAAAAGCCTGCATTCACCGGTAAAGGTAAAACCATGCTGATGTCAGATTCTCTTGGTGGGAAAACATATGGAAAAATATTTTGTCATCTCATGCTTTGTTCTGTCCTCCCCTATTCTCTATGCAGAAGTTACTCGTCGAGCACCATTTTCCTTTAGGTTAGTGATTTCTGAATTGTATTCATGAAACATTTCCTTAATGTGTGACCAAAAAGCTATTCCCTTTTTCATTTTCACTTTGATTTCGCTACTCTAGATTTTTGTTTATTATGTGTGAATCTGGATCTCAAAAGAAATTCTCTCAACATTTCTTCTTTGTCATATTTGCTCTAGATTATTTTTTTTTCATATTTGCCGTTTACTCAATTTAAGAAGTTTCCGTTTATTCTTTGTAAAATGACTTTTTAAATGACTAGCCATTGGACTTTGTCAAGTGCTTTTTATTTATTTATTGTAATGATCATATGATTTGTTTCCTGTCAGTCTCAACATAGGAAAGTTCATTGGTTTTTGACATTTTTTTTTTTTTTACTGATTTTTGACTGTTCAACTGGCTATCATTGGACTATTATTTGAGATAACCTAATTTGTTCATGATTTGTTCTCCTTTACATATAATCTGCTGGAGTTAGTTGACTCCTAGTTTATTTAGAACTTTAATGTCTCCTTTTATGAGACTTCAGCCCATAATTTTGCTTTCTTATCTCTCTCATCAGATCTTCACAATATCCTGGGTAGCCTTATGTTGTGAGGTGGAAGTCTCTACTCTTCTGTGGGTAAGTTTATGAAAGACTGAAGTTCGTTTGTCCTTTAGCAGACCTGACTTGTTGGGTTCCTTGGGCCTGGATGTTTTCTTTTTGATAAGGATATTGGTAACTATTTTAAAGATGACAAGAACGTTTAGGCTTTCTATTTCTTCTTGATTAGTTTTAATGATTCATATTTTTCTAAGATTTGGTCCATTTCAACTACATTGTCAAATTTCTGAAAAGGTTGCTTATAATATTTCACATGTGCAGTTTCTATGCTAATTGTTTTTCTTCTTGGTCCTGATATTGGTACTTATTGCCCTTTCTTGTCTTTCCTCAATATTGCCAGAGTTTTGGCATTAGTCTTTTTAGATATAAACCTTTGGCCTTATTAATTTTCCTCATTGTATATTAGTTTTTATTTCATTGACTTTTTTAAAAAATTCTTTTTCTAGTTATGAACGTTTGTTCATAAATTTTCAACCTTCTTCTTTTCCTAACGTTAGCATTTAAGGCCATTTCTCCCAAGGTACTGGTTTTCTTAACTTAGAATCATTTCGTAGTTGGTTACTTAGACTTTTCTTGAATTTACAAATAAGGATTTTTTTAATTTATCTTGTTCCTGATTTCTACCTTAATTGCTTTGAGGTCAGAAAACCTAATTTGCATTATTTCAGTCCTTTGAAATGTGTTTACACTTTATGGCCAGCTACATATTCAATATCTGTAATGTATCCTGTCTGTGTCTAAAAGAAGGTATATTCTGCAGTCATTAAGTTTAGTTTTCGTATATGTCTGTAGATCAAGTTTGTAAACCTATTCAAATATTCTGTGTTTTCACTGATTTTTGTTCGTTTATTCTCTGTTACCAAGAGAAGTATGGTAAAAAAGTTTCCCATTATGACCATGGTTTTCTTCTTGCAGTTCTGTTCAGTTTTTTTTGTGTGTTTTTTTTTTTAAATTTAATTTATTTATCGGACACTGAAGAAGCAGGAGGAGTGACAGGCAGAGAGAGAGAGAGAGAGAGAGAGGGAGAAGCAGGCTCCCCCCTGGAGCAAGGACCCTGATGTGGGCCTTGATTCCAGGACCCTGGAATCTTGACGGGAGTTGAAGGCAGGTGCTTAACCGACTGAGCCACCCAGGCTCCCTCTGTTCATTTTTTGTTGTATATATTTAAATTTGTTATTAAATATAAATTTGTTATTTTGCTGGTGAATTACTACACTTTATACTTTTAATAGAGTTTATTTTAAAGTAGATACGTTTTTGTTGCCATTTGCAGGATATCTTTTCCTATTCTTTTATTGTCAACTCTTCCATATTCCTGCTTTATTACAGCTTTTGTGAATTACAGTTGGAGCTTTCTGAGGTAACAAGTCAGAAGTCTTTACTTTCAGCTAGAATATCTTCACTACAGTTCATTATGACGTATGATCTTTATAATTTAAAATCTGACCTATTTTGTATTTTCTTGTCCTGATTTTTCTTTGTTTCTTTTGGATTGGTTAGGGTTTTCCCTGCATACAGTTGAGAAGTTAATACATTCTCTTTCTGTTATTTGAGTGGCTACCTTAGAAATTATGATATGAATCCTTTATTATAAAATCCTATCTTAATCTGTCTATTGTCATCTGGAAAAGATCCAGAAATCTTAGCGCACTTTTGCCCCATATACTTTCCTGCCAACTTCAGTGCTATTGTGTCCTGTATTTTAATTCTCTCTAGAAAACAAACAGAAAAACAAAAACCCCTCACAACCTTGAAGACATCCTTATTTTGCTTTACATCGACGTCATTATTCATTTAGTATAACCACCATTTTGTTTGTTCTAGTCCCAATCTTACAGCTCAGCCTTGTCATCCAGGCTGATTTTTCACCTGTTTAATGTAAAAAAGCTCTAGAATCTCCTGTATTGAGGGTTTGTGGCTATCAAACTATGTCTTTCAGTGAATCAGTACATGTTTTATTTCCTTCCATTTTTTTTCGTCTTATTAAATTATAATCGATATATGACATACTAGTTTCAGGCATACAACATAAAATTTGGCATTTGTATATCTTGCACAATGAACACCATAGTAAGTCTAGTTAACATCTCTCTGTATGCACAGTCACGCCATTTGTTTTCTTGTGCTAAGAACTTTTCAGACGTATTTTCTGAAAACAACTTTCAAATTTGCAATACGTTATTATTGACTATAGTCACCATGCTATGCGTGAATTCATTTTGTAAGAGGATGATGGGACTCTTGATCCCCTTTATCCGTTTTTACCCACACAGCCTCACCCCCTTCCCTTTCGGCAACCACCCATGTATTCTCTGTATTTCTGACTTTATTTGTTGTTTAGTTTCAGGTATAAGTTAAATCATACCATATTTGTCTTTCTCTGTCTGACTTTTTTCACTTAGCATAATACCCTTCAGATTCATGCCAGTTGCAAATGGCTAATTTATTTTATGGCTGAATAGTATTCTTTTTTTTTTTTTTTTTTGCTGAATAGTATTCGTGTGTGTGTGTGTGTGTGTGTGTGTGTGTAAATCTTTTCCCATTCATCCCTCAAAGGAAGGACACTTTGGTTATTTCCATATCTTGGCTATTGTAAATAATGCTGCAGTGAACATAGAGGTACATGTATCTTTTTGAATCTTCAGATAAATACCCAAAAGTGGAATTGCAGGATCATGTGGGAGTTGTATTTTTAAGTTTTTGACTGTTCTCCAGATTATTTTCTGTGGTGGCCGCACCAATTTACAACCTCACCAACAGTGCACTAGGGTCCCCCTTTGCCCACAGCCTCATCAGTACTTGTTTTTTCTTGTCTTTCTGATATTGGCCTTTCTCAGAGGTGTGAAGCGATATCTCACTGTGATTTTGATTTGCATTACTCTGATGATTTGTGATGTTGAGCATCTTCCCGTGTGCCTGTTGGTGATCTGTATGTCGTCTTTGGGAAAACGTCTATTCAGATCCTCTGTTCATTTTTTAATATTGAATTGTTTGTTTCTTGTTGATACTGAGCTATATGAATTTCTGTATATATTTTGGCTGTTAACCCCTTAGTGGATAGAATTGGCAGTTCTTCTTCCTTCTATTCGGTAGATTGCCTTTTTGTTGTTGATGATTTCCTTTGCTGTGCAGAAGCTTTTTAGTTTTATGTTATCTCATTAATTTATTTTTGTTTTTTGATGCCACTGCCTTTGGAATCATAAGATCCAAAAAGGAAAAAAAAAATCTCCAAGAGTGATGTCAGAGAGCTTACGACCTATGTTTTCTTCTAGGAGTTTAATGATTTCAGGATTTTCATTCCAGTCTTTAATCCATTTTGAGTTAATTTCTTTGTATGGTGTGAGATGATGGCCCAGTTTCAGTCTTTTATATGTAGGTGTCTAGGTTTCCCAGCACCATTCATTGAAGAGATTGTCTTTCTCCATTGTATATTCTTGCCTCTTTTCTTGTAAAGTAATTGGCCTTATATGCCTGGGTTTATTTCTGGGCTCTCTTTTCTGTCCCACGAATCTGTGTGTCTGTTTTTATGCCAATACCATACATTTTGATTACTTTAGTTGTTAGATACTACAGCTTGAATTCAAGGAGTGTAATGTCTCAGACTTGTCCTTTCTCAAGATTTGCTTTGGCTGCTTGGGATCTTTTGTGGTTCTATACAAATCTTACGATTGTTGTATTTCTGTGAAAAATGCCACTAGAATTTCAATAGAGATTGCCTTGACTCTGTAGATTGCTCTGGTCAGTATGGACATTTTTGCAATATTCTTCATGAGCATGGAATATCTTTCCACTTATTAGTGTCATTGTCTCTCCTCAGTGTCCTATAGTTTTCAGAGTATAGATCATTCACCTCCTTGGTTAAGTTTATTCTTGGGTATTTTTTCATGCAATTTTAAATGGGATTTGTTTTCTTAGTCTCTCTTCCTGATAGTTTGTTGTTGGTGTACACAAGTGTGACAGAATTGTGTATATCAGTTTTGCACCTGCAACTTTACTGAATTTATTTAGAAATAAGGTTAGAACTAATGTTCTAACAGTCTTTTTTTTCCCACAGAGTCGTTAGGGTTTTCTGTGTATAAAATTGTATCATCTACAAATAGTGATGGTTTTACTTCTTCCTTTACAATTTGGATTCCAATTTCTTTCTTTTTCCTTCCTAGCTGCTGTGGCCAAGACTTTCCAGTACTGTGTTAGCATCCTCGCCTTGTTCCTGATGTTAAGCAGGAAGCTTTTCCCTGTTGAGCATGATGCTAGCTGTGCACTGGTCATACGTGGCCTTACATTTTGAGGTACATTTGGTCTATACCCACTTTGTTGAGTTTTTCTGGGGTTTAATCCTGGTCTTTCATTGGGAACATGTTTATCTGTTTCCTCATGTTGCCTGACTTTGTATGTATGTATGTCTTTGTGTTAGGTGAAACAGCGATCTCTTCTAGTCCTGAAGGTGTGGCTGTGTGTGGGTGAACATTTTTGTTTATAGTAGCCTTGCTTCAGTGTTTGGTTGTCTCTCATACTGTTTCCCCAATTATTCTAGACCTGTGGGGCTCACAAACACAATCCACCCTGGCCCCAGAGTCTCATATTCAGTAGGCATCCCCTGTGTGGGTTGCATGTACCTGCTGGCTTGGAGGCCTCTGGCAGTGGGAGTGTTACTAGAGGTCAGGGCACTGGCCTCCTGCTTCTGGCAGGGCCGTGGCAGCAGTGGAGGGGGAAGGAGGTACTAGAAGGTTATGGGAATGCAAAAATAGCCCCTGCCAGCATTGGCAGCAGCAAGGTAGAGAAAGCGTAAATATGGCACCCTCCGGTATCTTTTGTCTTTGGAGGGAATCTGAGTGGGCTTTTGCCCTTCTGGTAGATGCTTTAAGATTAGCAAATGGAACCCCTTCACATCTGGTCTAGGCTCCTTTCAAACTGGTGCTTTTGTACTGGGTCCTGAGGCAAATGAGTCTGATTGTGAGCCCTGTAAAAGCAGAGCCTGCACTCAGTACAGCCCTAGGAGTCTCCTGGACGGAAACTCCACTGGTTTCCAAAGCCAGGTGCTTTGGGGGCTGTCTGGTGCATCTCCCATGGGTCATAGTGCCTGATGTGTAGCACAGATTCCCTCCCTCAGGGAGGGGTTCTGTATTTGTGCGACCCCTCCTCCATAGGTCGTTGCATGGGGGGAGGTGAGGTTTTCGGCAAAAATACAACTACATCTGTCTCTCCTCCCTGTCTGTTTAATTCTTCGTTGTGGAGTAGCTGTCCTGCTCAGAGGTAATTGTTTTATATGTAGCTGTAGATATATTGTGTCTGTTGAGGGAAAGGATTTCAGAAGTTTTTATGTGACTATCTTGAATGATCTCCCTGTTTGCCTCTGTTCTTTTTTTTTTTTTTTTTAGATTTTATTTATTTAGTCATGAGAGAGGCAGAGACACAGGCAGAGGGAGAAGCAGGCTCCAAGCAGGGAGCCCAACAAGGGACTTGATCCCAGGACCTCGACCCAGGCCACCTGCGTCTTCTTGAATGGCATTTTTAGTAAGCAAAGAATGCTAGGTAGGCTCTTGTTCTCTATCTGTGTATCTGTGTATCTATGTATCTATGTATGTATCTATCTATCTATCTATCTATCTATCTATCTATCATCTATCTATTTATATTTCAGTATAGTGAAAGATGATGAAATGATTATTCCTAAAATTTCTAATTAGAGGTCAGCTGTCAGGATCTCTGTTTTGAAGTAATCTTTCAAAGCATGTTTTTTTCCTCTGGCTGTTTTAAAGACTTCAGTACATACATAACTTTTTTTTTTTTTTAAATAAGTTCTGTTTAATTCTTTTAAAAATGTTAGGCCAAAGTGTGGCAGGATACAAAATCAATGCCCAGAATTCAGTGGCATTTCTGTACACTAACAATGAGACTGAAGAAAGAGAAATTAAGGAGTCAATCCCTTTTACAATTGCACCCAAAAGCATAAGATGCCTAGGAATAAACCTAACCAAAGAGGTAAAGGATGTATACCCTAAAAACTACAGAACACTTCTGAAAGAAAGTGAGGAAGACACAAAGTGATGAAAAATACTCCATGCTCAAGGATTGGAAGAATTAATATTGTGAAAATGTCAGTGGTCACCCAAGGCAATTTACACGTTTATTTTTTATTATTTTTTTTATTTTTAAATTTTTATTTACTTATGATAGTCACACAGAGAGAGAGAGAGAGACAGGCAAAGACACAGGCAGAGGGAGAAGCAGGCTCCATGCACCGGGAGCCCGATCCCGGGTCTCCAGGATCACGCCCTGGGCCAAAGGCAGGCGCTAAACCGCTGCGCCACCCAGGTATCCCAATTTACACATTTAATGCAATCCCTATCAAAATGCCATGGACTTCTTCAGAGAGTTGGAACAAATTATTATAAGATTTGTGTGGAATCTGAAAAAACCCCGAATAGCCAGGGGAATCTTAAAAAAGAAAACCATAGCCATGGGCATCACAATGCCAGATTTCAGGTTGTACTACAAAGCTGTGGTCATCAAGAAAGTGTGGTACTGGCACAAAAACAGACACATAGATCAATGGAACAGAAAAGAGAATCCAGAAGTGGACCCTCAACTTTATGGTCAACTAATATTTGACAAAGGAGGAAAGACTATCCACTGGAAAAAAGACAGTCTCTTCAGTAAATGGTGCTGGAAAATTGGACATCCACATGCAGAAGAATGAAACTAGACCACTCTCTTGCACCATACACAAAGATAAAATGACGAAAGATGTAAATGTGAGACAAGAATCCATCAAAATCCTAGAGGAAAACATAGGCAACACCCTTTTCAAACTTGGCCACAGTAACTTCTTGCAAGATACATCCATGAAGGCAAGAGAAACAAAAGCAAAAATGAACTATGGGGACTTCATCAAGGTAAGAAGCTTTTGCACAGCAAAAGATACAGTCAACAAAACTAAAAGACAACTACAGAATGGGAGAAGATATTGGCAAATGACATCTCAGTTAAAGGCCTAGTATCCAAGATCTGTAAAGAACTTCTTAAACTCAACAGCAAAGAAACAAACAATCCAATCAAGATACGGGCAAAAGACATGAACAGAAATCTCACAGAGGAAGACATAGACATGGCCAAGAAGCACATGAGAAAATGCTCCGCATCACTGGTCATCAGAGAAATACAAATCAAAACCACAATGAGATACCACCTACCACCAGTGAGAATGGGGAAGATTAACAAGGCAGGAAACCACAAAAGTTGGAGAGGATGTGGAGAAAAGGGAACCCTCTTGCACTGTTGGTAGGAATGTGCAATGGTGCAGCCACTATGGAAAACTGTGTGGAGGTTCCTCAAAGAGTTAAAAATAGACCTGCCCTAGGACCCAGCAATTGCACTGCTGGGGATTTACCCCAAAGATACAAACACAATGAAATGCCAGGACACTTGCACCTCGATTTTTCTAGCAGCAGTGTCCACAATAGCTAAACTGTGGAAGGAGCCTCGGTGTCCATCGAAAGATGAATGGGTAAAGAAGATGTGGTTTATGTATACAATGGAATATTACTCAGCCATTAGAAATGACCAATACCCACCATTTGTTTCGACGTGGATGGAACTGGAGGGTATTATGCTGCGTGAAATAAGTCCATCGGAGAAGGACAAACATTTTATGGTGTCATTCATTTGGGGAATATAAAAAATAATGAAAGGGATTAAAGGGGAAAGAAAAAATGAGTGGGAAATATCAGAAAGGGAGACAGAACATGACAGACTCCTAACTCTGGGAAACGAACTAGGGGTAGTGGAAGGGGAGGTGGGTGGCAGGTGGGGGTAACTGGGTGGCGGGCACTGATGGGGGCACTTACTTGATGGGATGAGCACTGAGTGTTATTCTGTATGTTGGCAAATTGAGCACCAATAAAAAATAAATTTATTTAAAAAATGAAAAAAATGTTTGGCCAACATTCAAATTGTTTATACCATAGGCTCATCTTAAGAAACCTGGTTCACCTTTATTTCCAACATCAAAAGCATGAAGTTCCATTCTTAAAGCAGTAGATTTGAAAGAAGAAAGGTTTTGACTATATCACTGCAATATGCCACTTGCAGAAGCCCTTTGAAGTAACTAGAATGGACTTTATTGGCCTTGCCAATGTCCTACAAATGTTTTGTTTTCATATTTCATTTAAAACATGAATTATTTTTCCCTTTTGATATTGAGTGTATTTCATCATGGAAAATCAGTGTCTTCAACTTGCTGCTCTTTTTTCTTCAAATGGCTTCCAAAATGAGGTATACTCTGGAGTTTTGAATGGATCATGTTTTTATTTTTACAGTTCTCTTCCATAGCAAATCAAGCTCATTAGGTATGTGGCTGACCGCAAGCTGTTCTGTGTGAACAGAAAGCAGCGTGTGATTTGGCATTTGGATACAACTTTTGTTGGGGGGGGATCAGTACATAGAGCTTCATTCTTAAATTAAACCAGAACACTTGTTCTTGTCCTTGTTACTGCTCCTCAAGTATTTATGAATGAAGCAAAAAGTCGTCTTCATGTAATAATGGGTTTTCATTTTTATTTAATTTTTATTTAATTTTTAAGATTTTATTTATTCATGAGAGACACACAGAGCGAGAGAGAGGCAGAGACACAGGCAGAGGGTGAAGCAGACTCCAAGCAGGGAGCCAGATGTTGGACTCAATCCCTAGTCCCCAGGATCAGGCCCTGGACCGAAGCTGGCGCTAAACTGGAGAGCCACCCGGGCTGCCCTGGATTTTTCATTTTTAAACAGGAAAATCACTTAGTGGCATTTCTCACAGTAGCTCTTCGAGGTGGGCTTTCACTTCTGTTCTATTAATAGTGTTCTTGTAAGGTAAATATCTGCTAGCATACTTACTACATGTTAGCCAATGACTCTGCTACATTGCGTGCTCTTGCTATTACAAAAAGCCCAACCGTCATTTCTCCTTTTGTTGAGTTTTTCAAATGAATGGCTTTATTTATTACAGTGGGTAATAGCAGTAGACTTTCCTGCAGTGACTGTACTGTACTGTATGTATTCAATAAATACTGTTAATTGGTGACAGTTAGAAATTTATACACAAAAGAAGCAGGTGAATCAGACTAGACCAGATCTAGAGGGAGATACAGAAGCAATTCTCTATTTGTTACCCTGTCGTCTGTTAGATTTAATATATTATTCTGAGTGAAGTAAGTCAGTCGGAGAGGGACAAACATCATATGGTCTCATTCATTCGGGGAATATAAAAACTAGTGAAAGGGATTCAAGGGGAAAGGAAAGAAAATGAGTGGGAAATATCAGTGAGGGTGACAGCACATAAGAGACACCTAACTCTGGGAAACGAACAAGGGGTGGTGGAAGGGGAGGTCGGCCGGGGTTGGGGTGACAGGGTGACTGGCACTGAGGGGGGCACTTGACGGGATGAGCATCGGGTGTTGTAGTATATGTTGGCCAATCGAACCCCAATAAAAAATATACAAAAAATAAGGGAAAAAGAATTAAAAATAGATAAAAATAAACTTCATTTAAAAAGCTTTAATATATCATCTTATTGTGATTATTATCTTAGTCTTTACAGAAATGCCATGTAAACAAGTTGCTGAATATGTTGTGTCTCATGGCATTGTACAGAACTTTGTATGTGCAACAGTCCTCTCATACAGGAATTCTGCCAATAATTTTCATTCATTATGTAGTTTTTGTCTTTCATTTTGAGACTCATTGTATAATCTTAATGGCAGTGGTGTGATTTCTCTCTTAGCTGTAAGGAGTACAATGTTTCATAATGTACATGTAGTTGGCTTTTTTCAGTTTTTCTTTAAGGTAAGATACATGTATAAAATTTGCCATTTTTACCATGTTAACGTACAATGTAATGGCATTAGGTATATTCAGAATGTCGTGCAAACATCACCACTCTCTATTTCCAAAACCTATTCATCACTCTACACAGAAACTCTGTGGCTGTTAAGCGCTACCTTCCCTTGTTGCCCACCCCCAGCTCCCGGCAACCACCATTCTACGCTTTGTCTCTATATTTTAACTGTTTTACATAGTTCACATAAGTGGAACTATACAGTACTTGCCCTTTTGTAACTATACCACTCCATGCAATGCTTTCAAGGTTTGTCCATGTTGTAGCATGTATCAGAATCTCCTTCTCTTTCATGGTTGAATAACATTGCACTATGTGTGTACGCTGCATGTTGTTTGTCCATTTGTCTGTTGATGGACACTTGCATGTGTCCACCTTTTGGCTATTGTGAATGGTGCTGCAATGGACATTGCTGTACAACTATCTGTTTTGAGTCCCGATTGCGGTTCTTTTGGGTAGACACTTAGCGGCTGAAATGCCTGCTTATATAGTAATTCTGTTTAGGCTCGTGAGAAGGAACCATCAAAGTGTTTTCCATGGAGTCTGCACCATTTAACATTCCTACCAGCATTATATGAGGGTTCCAATTTCTCCATATCCTCATCACTACCTGTTACACTGAGTAATTTTTGATTATAGCCATTCTCGTGGGCATGAAGTGGTAGTTCATTGTGGTTTTGATTTGCATTTCCCTAATGACTAATGATGTTGAGCATGTTTTCAGGTAGTCTTTGGCAATCTGATTGCCTTTTTGTTGTTGAGTTTGGCATTTTTTATATATTTTAGATATTAAAACCCTTATCATATTTTCACCTTGCAAATATTTTTTTCCCCTTGTGTAGGCTATCATTTCACTTGTCTGATAGTATCCTTTGTACAAAAGTTCTAACTTCTATAAAGATCAGTGTCCATTTTATCTTGTGCTGCTTATGCTCTTGGTAGCATATCTAAGAATCTCTTTGCAAACCCAAGGTTATGAGGATTTACCCCTTGATTTAAAATTTGAGCTAATTTTTTGTGTATGGTGTGAGATAGGGATCTAAGTTAATTCTTGTGCATGTAGGAATCCAGTTGTCCTGTATAGTCTATTTTGTTTTCATCTCTATTTTTAGTGGCTATCAGTTTTTATCCTAGAAAGCGTTAGTTTGTGCTTTCTCTGGAAACAGTTTATTGGCAAAAGGTCGATGTCCTTTTTTTTTTTAAATTTTTTAAATTTATTTATGATAGAGAGAGAGAGAGAGAGAGGCAGAGACACAGGCAGAGGGAGAAGCAGGCTCCATGCACCAGGAGCCCGATGTGGGATTCGATCCTAAGTCTCCAGGATCGCGCCCTAGGCCAAAGGCAGGCGCCAAACCGCTGCGCCACCTAGGCATGTCCTTAATTTAAAAATTATTGGAGAAATTTGGTGGCTTCCTGACACTGTATAACAGAATTTTTTAAATGACAAAGCCCTGGAGGTGGGGGAAATTAGCTCTCAGGATAAAGAAAACCTAATTCTTATTATTGTGCTTTGTATTCTGACACTGTTTGGGTGGCTTATTATTATTTTTTTGGTTGTTTTTGTGAAATAAATGCATTTTCAGTTCCACTTCTAGCATAGCTAGATTTACTCTCAGTGAAGGTCGGAACCGTGTTAGCTTTCTCTGTTGATGTTGTTATTCTGTGGTCCATTTATCTAGTAATAATACATAGTAGGAAATGGCCAGTTACAATTAATCTGCATTAAACAGGTACGAAAAGAGCAAGAAAATGGTGGGGGAAGTGAACAGAACTTTATGTAGGAACAGGAAATATAAAATGTGACCACATTTGAAATGTAATTAAGAATATTGTAGGTTACAGTTGTAACTGCTAATTCTTAGCATGGATGCATTGTATCCTGCTGAATTTTCCTTTGTTGGCATAATATTGCTGCCAACATTTTATAATAGCACTTTGACTTTTCCAGTTAAAAGGGCAGTTTAACAAAAATATTTGAAGACTTTAGTTTCTCCAGTAGTATTTGGTTTTTGTTCATTTTTAAAGTTCGGTACTCAGATTGTTCCCTTTCACAGTGGGGAGTTTTGTCAGATATGTTACATTTTTCTCAGTTGCTGACTAGCAGACCTCTTTCAGAGGCTTGTTTACCACCAGCATCACTTCATCATCATTTTCATCAGCCCTGTGAAGTCCTGTATTTTTGCAGTCATGTTAATGGCATCCAAGATAAAAACCAATGACAGCATAGAGGGCATGTATTAGGTGGGAAGAAATGTTTAAATGAGGGCTGGTATGAACATTGTCAGTTTATTGGTGAAGATCATAATGTCTATATTCCTGTAACCTTGGATTGTTTGGGAATTAGATCCTAAATATTCAGAAGATAGGAACCTCTATGTTTATATTAGTATTTTCTTTATTTTCCCAACATTTGTTAGAGAGAGAGAGAGAGAGGGAGTGGAGAGGGGTAGAAGGAGGAGAGAGAATCTCAAGCAGATTCCACACTGAGTCCAGAGCCCAACCTGGGGCTCAATCTCATGACCCAGAGATCATGACCTGAGCCAAGATCAAGAGTTGGATGCTTAATCAAGTCAGCCACCCAGACACCTCTGTATTACTATATTCAATGACTAGGCTTTTATGAACTAATTTGAAGTCTTTTACCTATCTTAGTTAATTGAATATATCACTTGAGATAATTATAGTTGTGTAGTAGAAATTTTCCAAACACAATGGTGATAAGCAAATACTGCGAAGGTTAATAGCAAAGCTCTGACAAGCTTAGCCTGTGCAGCACTGGCACAGCCTTATGAAAACAATTATGCAAAAATAATAATCCTGTTGCAACTTCAAATCCGGGTGCATAAAAATATTGATTTTTTTTCTTTCAGTAGTGCTAAGTTGCCAGTGGAAACTGCCCATGGGCCACATGAGAGACCACGGATCCTGTAATGCTGGGAGGCATAAAGCTGGCACAGAAGTGCTGCAGAGAGGCTGTCACCAGTTAGAGGGAAGGAGCCAGAGAAGCAAGAGGTGTGGCAACAGCCAAGGGTCTTCAAAGGTAGATGGACTGTGCACCCCCTTCCTGAATGGGAGACCAGCACAGAGACCTTGGGGGCACGCCCCGCCCAGTCCTGCCCAGCCTCGCCCAGGCTCCAGCCGGAGGCTCCACCCCAGGCCATGGCCTTCCACTTGCTCACGTGACCACGCCACAGGCATGCAGAGAGGCAGGCTGAGCTCTGCCAGGCCAGCAGGGTCCTTGCCAGGCCTGGTGGACTTCGAGGACAGGGAGCAGGTGAAGGCCTTTCTGGAGAACGTGGTGGAGTGCAAGTACCAGTGCTACTGTGAGAAGGACCCGGATGGTGAGTGCTGGCAGAGCAGCCTGCGAACACGAGGAGACACATGGGGATGGGCGGGGGCTGCAGGGGTCACGAGCCACTTCTGAAGGAGATCCAGAAGGGATCTCTGGTCTAGGTAAGTTGGTGGGGACAGGTGCTTGAGGACCCCTAATCCTCTGCCATCTGCCCCATCCCCCAACTGAGTCAGATTCATTTAATTTTTTAAGGCCAGAAAAAAATGAGTAATTTTGTAGGAAAACGGTGTTTACTGTAACTGACAAAGAGATAGAAAACCTAAATGGAGAAATTTCCATACACCACCCACAAGAAATAAAGTTGGGGGATGAAGCTGCCCTCCATAATGTATCTGATCCTCCTGGTTTCCCATGGGAATGCCATAAAACACTTAAAGAAGAGATTACTTTAGTGGCATTGAGATTATTTGAGAGCATATAAAAAGATTGAAACTTTCCACAGTGTAAAAAAAAGCGAAAGCAGTGTAACACTGATATTATGACCCCATAAAGACAGGACCAGGAGAAAAAAAGCCAACTTCAGTTGCGAGAACTAATGAGGAAAGTCTCAGTAAGATATCATCAATGGATTCCACGGCACATTAAGTGACCAAAATATCTAGCCAAGTGAGGCTCCTTTTGGGAAAGCCACGATGAGATGGCTAGTATTTGGAAATTTATAAATAAATTCTGTAAATAGAATTCCCATATTACCTGATCACACCCGGAAAACACTATTCGTACATATGGTAGAAAATATTTTGTGAGATTGAACATTAATTACTTGAAGTAATTTTTACTTTCATACCAACTTCATATTTAAAATTATGTCCTGGAGTAAAACACCTATCATCATAGGGTTACCAGCATTTGGAAATTCTGGGAGAGCATTTAAAAATTCCTGATACAATACAAAGTCCCAGGGTTGGCAGGGTAGGGGTATGCACTCAACTCACTTGGGTGAAGATGGAAAGATGATGATGTGGAAAGAGGGGCTCCTTGTTTATAAAAGACCCTCAGAAGAAGGAAATGAAGTGGAGAAGAATGTCTTTATTTGGGGCATATAATGTTTAAGTTGTAATTATGGTACAGAATCAATACAAATTCATCTGGAAAAATTAAGAATTGTCGGAAAGAAAAAAGACAGGGAGGGGTGAAGAGAAGCCATTCCTAATCCCGTAGTCATTAGAAACAGCCAGTATTATTTGTCACATATCCACGAGCCTCTCTCTATCCTGTTCATCCAGCCTTGATTGAGGTCCGTGAAAAAGGCAGACAAGATGTTAATCTAAGAGGCAGGCATGTGGAGTGACGACAAGCTCTGATACTGAGCCAGGTGGCCTGAGTTTTAAGTCCCAACTCATTTGTTTCTATGTGTGGGACCATCGCCAGTTATTACTTAAAGAGTAGATGGCCTGATACCTCTGAGTGTATTACTTGATACCTATTAAAAACTGGAAATTCTGCGGTGCAACTGTTTTATATATATAGTGCGGGGGTAATTTCTTCAACTGTAAGTAAGAAGAGGCTCAAGTAAGTTTTCAAGTATAACATTTTAAAGGCACCTGTGTAAGAGCTGAAGTAGATAAAACGTAAAAGCCAACAGTTTTGCATTTGTTAAAGCAGATTTTTTAAGGAACTCCATGTGTCTTCTAGTGCACTAAAAATACATTCTCACCTTTGTTGTTTCTTGGGTAATGTTGGGAAAGAAAGGACCCAATTATTCCCTGATAGTATAATTTTACTTGTTTTACAGGACAGAAAGTTATCTAAGCTCAATAGTTCTGAGAAATGTCTTCATCTAGGAGCATTCCCTCTGTTTCTTAGAAGTTTGAATTTGGGAGAAAGGTTGACAATCTGGGGGAAAAAAAAGACGAAGCGAAAGGAACAGCATGCTCAGGAGGGCACACACCACGCCAGTTCCCTTGCTTCTAATGGTTATCACGTACCAACCCAAGTGGCTGCCGCCTTATTAATCATCATGTATGTTTTTAGTAGAGATATGAACTACAACTGATACTTAAAGTACTGAAGCAATATGTTTTAGAAGTTACATATTTTAGAAAACTATCATAATTATTCAAGGGAAAAAGGTTTAGCTTTTATGTGGGCTCTATTTGATAATGATTTTTACCCCCATTTGACATCTCATGTAACAATGTACGGTGATAGTAACTAAATTTACTGTGGTAACCATTTTGCAATATATATATACAGCAAATCATTATGTTGTACATATAAAAAGTATTACAGTGGTACATGTCAATGATGTCGCAATTAGAAAAACTTTGATTTAAACATAGAACATTGACATGAGAATCTTAAAGAAGAATCAGACTGGACCATAGAAATAAGCCCACTTATTTATTATCTACAGATTTATAGAAACGTTTAATTTTTTTTTGAGGTTTAGTGGATCTGTTTCTATTCGCAGTGCTGAAAACCCTTCAACTATCTCACTGTTTGCTAGCAGGTGAACTTGTATTCTTCTAGATTCATGAAAAGCTCTACTACTGTGAGAAGTAGAACCCCGTGCCCATCCTCCACAGCACAGCAGTCTTGGCTGATGATGTAAGTGTGCCTTTCGGAGCTCCCTGCCACCCGGCTCCTTTGGGCCCAGTCCTGAGCAGAGCTCTTCCTGGCGCAGACACAAGTGTGAGATCCTGGGAGTGAAAACCAGAAGCCGCTGCAAATGTTTCCAAAAGTCCTGTCACCAAGGACCTTATGCGGATACTGTGCTGATTTGCATTCACTCTCCTGCTCAAAAAATTGTGCGTGGGGATGTCCTCTGTTCTACCTGGGTAGCTACAGTAGCAGAAGTCTAAGGCTAGAACTCTCTGGGCAGAGAGAAACTGTCGGCTACTAGTGTTCTGAGAAAGGCACAGGCAGGAGGAATGCTTTGGAGAAATAAAGACAAATGAGCTAGGTCTGTTGCTGACAGTGCTAAAAACTGACAGATACGCTAGTGTCGGAACGAGGCCTGATGAAATACATAAAAAGACAGGATTGTTTTCAAAATGAAGTATAAAGCATCGTAATGATTTATGGATATTAGACCTTTCCAAATTACCTTCATAACCAAAGAATAAATGACAGAAGCAGTTAGCATTGATGGAGTAATCTCCTGTAGCTATCATTTTATTTTCAATCTTGGAATGAATTACCTTGCTCTTCCTTGCCGTTCACTTTCAAACTCAGATGAATTGAAAGCACACCTGGATAAACTGTAAAGGACACTGAGCCAGAGGAGAAATAGGTCTCATGTGAAGGTTGGTTTTTGTGATCTCCTTGAGCTTATCTGTTGCTTTCTAAATGTTTTCCTTGTTTATGATTTAAAAAGAAATGTAGTTCAGCTTAAATATCAGGGCCATATAATTTTTAAAAAATCATCTTCAGAAGTTGATTTTCTTTTTTTTTTTTCAAAGAGTATTCCTCTTTTTTTTAAATTTTTATTTATTTATGATAGTCACAGAGAGAGAGAGAGAGAGAGAGGCAGAGACACAGGCAGAGGGAGAAGCAGGCTCCATGCACCGGGAGCCCGATGTGGGATTCGATCCTGGGTCTCCAGGATCACACCCTAGGCCAAAGGCAGGCGCCAAACCGCTGCGCCACCCAGGGATCCCAGAAGTTGATTTTCTTATATGTGTTTTCTATTTTATTTTATTTGTAAAAGATTTTACTTATTGATTTGTGAGAGACACAGAGAGAGGCAGAGACCCAGGCAGAGGGAGAAGCAGGCTCCCCATAGGAAGCCCAATGTGGGGCTGGATCCTGGGCCAGAATCACACCCTGAACCAAAGTTAGACACTCAGCTTCTCAATCACCCAGGTGTCCCTGTGTTTTCTATTTTAATTTAGATAATAAGGCATATGTCATCAATCTCAAAGTGATTTGCTATTTGGTTACTCCCCCAGACTCCTTTCAGGTTTTATCCACAGATTAGAAATTATAGGGATCTTTCACTTTATGTGTTTTATGCGGACGCTTATTCATCTGCTCCTCTTGGTTCTTCATTAGAGAACCAAACTTTTTGAAGTGAAGTTGAGTAAAGGTATAGACAGAATTCTAGTAAGGGGCAGTTGCCACTTGAGGAAGTCTTAAGAAATCACTTTATTTTTTTTAACTCTTTTTTTTAAGATTTTATTTGTTCATAAGAGACACAGAGAGAGAGAGACAAAGAGACAAAGTCAGAGACACAGGCAGAGGGAGAAGCAGGCAGGGAGCCCACAGTGGGACTTGATCCTGTCGGATCAAGCCCTGGCCCAAAGGCAGTGCTAAACTGCTGAGCCACTCGGGCTGCCCAATTTTTAAAACCGTTTTATCAGGGATGCCTGGGTGGCTCAGTGCTTAAGCATCAGCCTTCAGCCCAGGGTGTGATCCTGGAGTCCCGGGATCAAGTAGCACTTTGGGCTCGCTGCATGGAGCCTGTTTCTCTTTCTGCCTATGTCTCTGCCTCTGTCTGTCTCTCTTGTCTCATGAATAAATAAAATCTTTAAAAAATCCATCAAATGCCTCTTTTGTGCCAACCACGGGACTATGTGCCTTGTTCCCTTGCATTCTTATAACAATCATATTAACCACCACTTCTCTTGCTTTAACTGTACTTTGAGATAACTGTGGATTCATGTGTTGAAATACATAATACAGATCCCGTGTACCCCTGACCCTGCTTCTTCATCTCGCATAGTTATGGTAACCATGTGGGTACATCGCCACTAACGTAGTCCCTTAGGCTTTTTCAGATTTTACATACCTTGTGTATGTGCATACGTTTGTGATTTTTTCCTGTCCAGTTTACTACATGTGTAGATTACCGTTTCTTTTGAACATATGATGGAAAGAAGGCTGAGGTAAGTTATGGGAGGTAAATGAAGTATAGACCTGGTTTGAATCTAGGTCTGTTTGACTCAGAGTTTTGATTTTTCTTTTTCTTTTTTTTTTTTTTAAAGATTTTTTTTTAAATTTTTATTTATTTATGATAGTCACAGAGAGAGAGAGAGAGGCAGAGACATAGGCAGAGGGAGAAGCAGGCTCCATGCACTGGGAGCCCGATGTGGGATTCGATCCTGGGTCTCCAGAATCACGCCCTGGGCCAAAGGCAGGCGCCAAACCGCTGCGCCACCCAGGGATCCCGAGTTTTGATTTTTCAATAGCAGTAGCGATGGACACTCCTGGGTGGTGCAGTGGGTTGAGTGTCTGACTCTTGGTCTCAGCTCCAGCCATGATCAGGGTCATGATTTGGAGCTTCGTGTCAAGCTCCATGCTGAGCGTGGAGTCTGCTTAAGATTCTGTCTCCCTCTGCCCCTGTCCCCTGCCTCTCTGTAAAATAAATTAATCTTTAAAAAATAATAGTCATGATGAATAACTAATAATAACAACAATAGCTGAAGCTCACTGAGTTACATATGAAACAGACTATTTGGGACACCTTACAAATATTTTTATGAAATCATCAAAAAGTGCTTGCTTAGGCATGATGCCAGGTTTTTAAGGGAATAAGTGTAAACCATCAAGAATACTTGAGAATGTAATAGGGAGACATTTTCTTCCCCCTAAAGTAGAATAGAACTTTTTGGCCACATGCAATCCCAGGAATGTTTGAGTTTAATTTCTCAAGTTACAGATCCAACTTTCCAAGGGAAAATGAATACATTTGGTGAATGATCACTGATTATCAGAATATGATAATACTTTAGGAAGATAATAGACTAATCAGCAGGCCATAATTTACGATTCTTTTAGTTACATATCTTGTAAAGCTGTCCCTGTGATGAACAGCAGCACTTCTTCAGAGCAGGAATTACAACATGCTCCTGTGTCGTAGATCGCAGGAGGTTTCGGTGCTCTTGTAGACAGCAGACAGAAATAAAAGGAAGTTTCTCCTTTTTTACCTTGTATAATCCCACTGGAAAGTGAAACGTGTGCTGAGAGTTGATACTGACTTCTAGGTCACCTCCCTGAAGAGGCCCCGGGCAGGCACTGTCGTAACAGTTCTTGGACAGGAGTCTGACGGCCCCCAAAGGAGGTGGGAGGGTTTCTGCAACAGGCTACTGGTGGAACAGGGCGCTACTGTCTAGCCCCAGGAAGCTTCTAGTGAGGAGGGCCCCGAGGAACCTGCATCCTTTTCCTTAACTCTTTCAGAGGGTACGGCATACGCCCAGATTGGAGTTAAAGGTAAACTCAGTTCTGTGTAGCTTGTGGTTGTTGCTTTTGAAAAATGAGCAGCTACAAGAAAGCAACACCAAGTATGGCTTAATAGGCCTTAGCTTTTTGGAACTTGAATTTGGATGTAGATAACGCAAATGGTTTTGAAGCTATATATCATTAGGAACTCTTTGGAAACCACAAAACCTTTTTAATGGGCCACCCTATCAATTTTCTGCTATTCTAAGGAAGTTATTCCTATTCATGACTCCTTTTGATCTTTGGCTAACACTGAGTCAATAGTAGTGACAATTTAGTTTTCTTCTTCCTCTGAAAGCTTGTACACGTTTTCTGCCTTGTGTCCACTTGGATGCCTGGAGAATGTTGACAAACGAAAGGTTAGGCTAGCCTGTTGATGCTGCATATTTGATTGGGCTGTAAAAATCAAAAAGGTTCCTTGGCTTCCGCGGAGAAGCGTTCTGCTTGATGGTCCAGAATACTGATCCAGTAGAAACGACATGTTCCAGCCATCCTTCACACACACCTTAAGTGAAATTAATGAGATCACTCTATGATTACGCTTTGTGTTTTATTTTTCACTTTCTAGGTCTGTATGAGCTGTTGGCTGTTCTGCCAGTCCAGCTGGGGCCACTTGTGGACAGCTAGGAAGACCTGACCTTCCTCTGGGGTATGTTTGGTGAGAAAAGCCTGCATTCACTGGTAAAGGTAAAAACCATGCTGATGTCAGATTCTCTTGGTGGGAAAACGTGGAAAAACATTTTGAGTGCTGTCTCATAAACCAGAGATCAAATTGTTGCCTTCTGCAAGGCAGAACAAATCAGCCTTGTTCCGTGATGAGCATGGAAGTTGTTAAAGATTTTACCAAAGAACCTAGATGATTTCCCTTAATGGTGGTGATCTGGCTGTGTGCACTAATGAAGCCAACGTATGCCTGCCCTTGTTTAGAAGAAGAATATGAAATAATAGCAGGAAGGTATAGGCTCCTTATGGACAACATTCATGAGCTGGAATTTAGCTTCAGTAATGAATGGTCACAACAAAAATTAGAAGGAATATATTTTCTGAGGTTAAGGATGGCAGCAGTTCGTAGCCACATTAATTTAAAATAATTACCTTTCCACACCAGTCTTAAGATAATTTGTTCCAACTCTCTGAAGAAAGTCCATGGTATTTTGATAGGGATTGCATTAAATGTGTAAATTGCCCTGGGTAACATTGACATTTTCACTATATTAATTCTTCCAATCCATGACCATGGAGTATTTTTCCATCTCTTTATGTCTTCCTCAATTTCTTTCAGAAGTGTTCCCTAGTTTTTAGGTTGGTTCGTTTATTCCTAGGTATCTTAGGCTTTTGGGTGCAATTGTAAATGGGACTGACTCCTTAACTTCTCTTTCTTCAGTCTCATTGTTAGTGTATAGAAGTGCCACTGACTTCTGGGCATTGATTTTGTATCCTGCCACACTGCCAAATTGCTGTATGAGTTCTAGCAATCTTGGAGTGGAGTCTTTTGGGTTTTCTATGTACAGTATCATGTCATCAGTGAAGAGGGAGAGTTTGACTTCTTTGCCAATTTGAATGCCTTTTATTTCTTTTTGTTGTCTTATTGCTGAGGCTAGGACTTCTAGTACTATGTTGAATAGCAGTGGTGAGAGTGGACATCCCTGTCTTGTTCTTGATTTAGGGGAAAGGCTCACAGTGTTTCCCCATTGAGAATGATATTTGCTGTGGGCTTTTCATAGGTGGCTTTTAAGATGCTGAAGAATGTTCCCTCTATCCCTACACCCTGAAGAGTTTTGATCAGGAATGGATGCTGTATTTTGTCAAATGCTTTCTCTGCATCTATTGAGAGGATCATGTGGTTGTTGTTTTTTTCTCTTGCTGATATTATCAATCACATTGATTGCTTTACGAGTGTTGAAGCAGCCTTGCATCCCGGGGATAAATCCCACTTGGTCATGGTGAAGCATCTTCCTAATGTATTGTTGGATCCTAGTGGCTAATATCTTGTTGAGAGTTTTTGCATCCGTGATCGTCAGGGATATTGGTCTATAATTCTCCTTTTTGGTGGGGTCTTTGTGTGGTTTTGGAATTAAGGTGATGCTGGCCTCGTAGAATGAGTTTGGAAGTACTCCATCTCCTTCTGTCTTTCCGAATATCTTTAGTAGAATATGTATGGTTTCTTCTTTATTTTTTTAAAGATTTATTTATTTATGATAGACATATATAGACAGAGGCAGAGACACAGAAGGAGGGAGAAGCAGGCTCCATTCAGGAGCCTGACGTGGGACTCGATCTCAGGTCTCCAGGATCAGGCCGTAGGCTGTAGGCGGTGCTAAACCACTGCGCCACCGGGGCTTCCCTGGTTTCTTCTTTAAACGTTTGATAAAATTCCCCTGGTAAGCCATCTGGCCCTGGACTTTTGTGTCTTGGGAGGTTTTTGATGACTGCTTCAATTTACTCCCTGGCTATTGGCCTGTTCAGGAAACAACAAATGCTGGAGAGGATGTGGAGAAAGGGAAACCTTCTTGCACTGTTGGTGGGAATGTCAATTGGTGCAGCCACTCTGGAAAACTGTGGAGGTTCCTTAAAGAGTTAAAAATAGATCTGCCCTACATACGACTCAGCAATTGCACTGCTGGGGATTTACCCCAAAGATACAGGTGCAGTGAAATGCCAGGACACCTGCTCCCTGATATTTATAGCAGCAATGTCCACAATAGCCAAACTGTGGAAGAAGCCTTTGTGTCCATCAAAAGATGAATGGATAAAGAAAATGTGATCTATGTACACAGTGGAATATTACTCAGCCATTAGAAACAAGTACCCACCATTTGCTTCCATGTGGATGGAACTGGAGGGTATTACACTGCGTGAAATAAGTCCGTCGGAGAAGGACAAACGTTATATGATGTCATTCATTTGGGAAATATAAAAAATAGTGAAACGGAATAAAGGGGAAAGGAAAAAAAACAAGTGGGAAATATCAGAAATATCTCACAGACCATGAGAGACTCCTAACTCTGGGAAACGAAGGAGGGGTGGTGGAAAGGGAGGTGGGTGGGCGGTGGGGGTGACTGGGTGATGGGCACTGAGGGGGGCACCTGATAGGATGAGCATTGGGTGTCATGGTATATGGTGGCAAATTGAACTCCAGTAAAAAATAATAAATAAATATAAATAAATAAATAAGTAAATAAGTAAACGAAAATTACCTTTGACAAGGTCAACTGAAATTTGAAGAAGTTGCTTTTTTTTTTTTTTCCCCACAACGCCATTGAAATGGTATTTTGTGTATAAATACATGAAAGTTCAAAACGAAGAAAAAGAGTTTCTGGAGCTGGTTCTTGGTAAAGCATCATGCCATGGAAATGGTCAGCCACCAGAAATGAGGTCTTGCCACACAGCAATGCTGGGAGTGATCAGAAATCTTAAAATAGTAAAATTAGATTAAGAAGCTTAGTTTTGCTTCTGGAAATATGAATTGCATTTTTTTTCTTCATTTAACTCAAGCTGAAAAAAAAATGTGAGTCTTACTTGAGTCTGTAGGAAATTGATACCTGTGGTGCCTTAGCTCTATCTGCACCAAAACCAAACTCAGGTGAATTTGCTATGGTTGTCTGTCACGAGAGAAGGATGTTACTGATGTATAGTATTTGAAAATCAGCCACTTCCAATGTGCTTTTGCTTCACAGGCTAGAAGAAATCTTAGTCCATTTTTTCCCATCAAATTGGCTGAAATTTGCCTGCCTCAAGCAGTAGCAACTCTCAAGAAATGAAAAAGTTGAGATGTGGCATTTTCCTAACAATACATGTAAAGACTAGAGTGCTTGATTTAGTTTTTATGGAATTGCCACGGTACCTTTGTGTATCCTTGTGTTCATCAGCACCCCCTTAACCATTAAACAGACATGCCCAAAACAATGCATGCATGTGTGTCTCTATTTAGTTGTAATGTGGCCACTGTTTCCTTCCTATAAAATGGAAATTATAATGTTAACAAGGTGGTTTGTGAGTTTCAAATACAATAGTGAAGATCTTCTTTCTTTGATAGTTACATAGGTTAGGCAAATACAAGCAGGCATTTAGTATTAAATTATAGCACGTGAAAGACCAAAAAGTAGTGATAGGTGGTTGTTATTTCTACTAAGAAAAGAACACTAATTTTTTTTTCAAAGTCTTAGTTACACTAGCTCTTGAGTTTTAAGCTTGGTGGTTTTTCAAAGTAAATGTGACTAGTAAGTGGTGAGGAAGCATAGTCACTGATATCCTGGTTTTAGAAAAGCAATGAGTAAACAAATTGATGTTGCTAGCATTTAACTGGCACAGTAGCATGTGTACTATCACAAGGATCTTTCTGTAATTGCTGTAAAATGTGCTTTTAATGTTTACTGTGCCCCTCTAGTCCATTCTCTGTTTCTTACTAGCTGCCCCCCACTCCCAGCCTCTATCACACGCAAACTTCAAGTGTGTCTTTTGACCCATTCTGTTCACTTTCAAGTATGTCAACAAGCAAGAGAGAGAAAGCGAGCCACATGTGCACGTATGCGAGAATGCGCACAAGTGCTAGAATGCGCAGAGGGAGATGGAGAGAGAAATTTTAGCAGACTCCCCACAGAGTGTGGAGCCCTGTGAAGGATCCGGGGTCCCGACCCTGAGATCAGGACCTGAGCCCAAACCAGGAGTCGGGGTGTAACCAACTGAGCCACCCAGGGGCCCAGGTAGAGACCTCTTCTTAATTGGCTTTGACTTTATTTGACCATGGTAGGAGCCAGTATATTGAAAGGGTTAAAGCAGCAGAATGATGATGTCAGACTGGTTTTTTTTCAGAAGTAAAATTTAGTTGCTACAGAGATGGGATGGGCCTGGAGATTTCCAGGTCAAGACAATGGCAATGAACCCATGGGTGAGGGAAGGAAGGTGATTTTTGTTTTGAGAAAGGGAGTTGGATGCTCAGCCTGCCCTCACCATCAGGGTGATGTTTCTCAACGTATTGAAACTCCTCCTCCGTGTTGGTTAAACCTCAGCTCCTAGACACCACATCCACTAATCCAACCACCAGATTGTTGATGCCAGGCCATCGGGGGTTGAGAGAGGGCTCCAGAGACCTGCACAAGCCCTGACCTACCACTTCTGACATAATTGAATATCTTCTCATAAGAAAGGTGATTTTAGTTTTATGTTCATTTGCTATTTGGCAGTTAACCAAGTAGAACTTCCTACTGTGTAGTTGGATACGTGGATCTTGAGGATAATTAGTAAGTTCTAGGTTGTAGGTAATAGACTTGGGAGTCGGGTTGCCAGATAAAATACAAGGCATCCAGTTTAATTTGAACTTAAGAGAAACAGTAATTTATTTATTTATTTTTTTAGTGGACGTATGAACTGTGCTGTCTTTTTATATTTCCTTTTGTGAAATCTCGCAACTCTGATTGGGGTGTCATCAACATTTAGATAGTAACTCTTTGTAACCACTTTATTGAGACATATATCAGACAGTTTACCCATTTCAAGTATATGTGCAAGGATGTGAAGTGTACGCACAAAGTGATGCAGCCACCTCCACGATTCTAGAATAATTTCATCTCCTCCCAACAAACCCCTGTCTCATGTAGCTGTCTACCGCTAATCCTTCATCCTCTGACCCTTCCTCACTCCAGCCCTATGCAACCACTAATCTACTTTCTGTTTCTATTTACCTGTTTTGGACAATTCATGTAAATGGAATCATATGGTGGGTAGATTTGTTTGCCATCGGCTCCTGTCACTTAGCTTAATCCACATGATAATATGTAGCAATACTTCATACCTTTCTATGGCCCAGTAGTATTTATGGATATACCAGCTTTGTTAACCTCTTTATCCAGCTTTGGACATTTGGGTCATTTCTACCTATTGCCTATGATGAATAATGCTGCTAAGAATCTTCACATAGAGGGGCTGCACGTGGCCTTATGGGCTGAGAAGAAAAGCCAAGGTGATCGCAGTAATGAATGCTGTGGAAGAAAACCAGGGGTCTGGCGAGTCTCAGAAGGTGGAGGAGGCCAGTCCTCCTGCAATGCAGCAGCCCACCAACCCTGCATCCCCCACTGTGGCCACCACACCTGAGCCCGTGGGGGCAGATGCTGGGGACAAGAACACCACCAAATCAGCCAACGATGAGCTGGCCTACGAGGACGGCCGGGGCTTTGGCACTGGGGAGCTGGTGTGGGGGAAACTTCGGGGCTTCTCCTGGTGGCCAGGCCGCATTGTGTCTTGGTGGATGACAGGCCGGAGCTGAGGAGCTGAAGGCACCCGCTGGGTCATGTGGTTTGGAGATGGCAAGTTCTTGATGGTGTGTGTTGAGAAATTGATGCCGCTGAGCTCCTTCTGCAGTGCTTTCCACCAGGCCACATACAACAAGCAGCCCATGTACCGCAAAGCCATCTATGAAGTCCTGCAGGTGGCCTGTAGCCATGCAGGGAAGTTGTTCCCAGCGTGCCACGACCGCGATGAGAGCGACACTGCCAAGTCCGTGGAGGTGCAGAATAAACAGATGATCGAGTGGTCTCTCGGAGGGTTCCAGCCTTCTGGCCCCAAGGGCCTGAAGCCACCCGAAGAAGAGAAGAACCCCTACAAAGAAGTTTACACAGACATGTGGGTCGAACCTGAGGCAGCTGCCTATGCACCACCCCCACCAGCCAAAAAGCCCCGAAAGAGTACGACTGAGAAGCCTAAGATCATTGATGAACGCACAAGAGAGCAGCTGGTGTACGACGTGCGGCAGAAGTGCCAGAACATCGAGGACATTTGCATCTCTTGTGGGAGCCTCAACGTTACCCTGGAACACCCTCTCTTTGTTGGAGAAATGTGCCAAAACTGTAAGAATTGCTTCCTGGAGTGTGCATACGTATCACCACAATGATGACAGCTACCAGTCCTACCACACCATTTGCTGTGGGGGGTGGGGCGCAAGGTGCTCATGTGTGGGAACCATAACTGCTGCAGGTGTTTTTGTGTGGAGGGTGTGGATCTCTTATTGGGGCTGGGGGCCACCTGGCAGCCATCAAGGAGGACCCCCGGAACTGCTACATGTGTGGGCACAAGGGCACTTATGGGCTACTGCGGCAGCGGGACGACTGGCTCTCATGGCTCCAGGTGTTCTTCACCAACAGCCACGACCAGGAATTTGACCCTATGAAGGTTTACCTGCCTGTCCCAGCTGAGAAGAGGAAGCCCATCCGGGTGCTGTCTCTATTTGATGGAATTGCTACAGGGCTTCTGGTGCTGAAGGATTTGGGGATTCAGGTGGACTGCTACATCGCCTCCGAGGTATGCAAGGACTCCATCACGGTGGGGAAGATCATGTATGTTGGGGACGTCTGCAGCATCACGCAGAAGCATATCCAGGAGTGGGGCCCGTTGGATCTGGTGATTGGGGGCAGTCCTTGCAATGGTCTCTCCATCATCAATCCTGCCCATAAAGGACTCTACGAGGGCACTGGCCGGCTCTTCTTTGAGTTCTACCACCTGCTGCATGATGCGCGGCCCAAGGAGGGAGATGACCGCCCCTTCTTCCGGCTCTTTGAGAATGTGGTGGCCATGGGCATTAGTGACAAGAGGGACATCTCGCGAATTCTCGAGTCCAACCCTATGATGATTAATGCCAAAGAAGTGTCAGCTGCACACAGGGCCCACTACTTCTGGGGGAACCTTCCTGGTATGAACAGGAGGCCATTGGCATCCACTGTGAATGATAAGCTGGAGCTGCAGGAGTGTCTGGAGCATGGCTGGATAGCCAAGTTCAGCAAAGTGAGGACCATTACTACTAGGTCGAACTCCATAAAGCAGGGCAAAGACCAGCATGTCCCCGTCTTCATGAATGAGAAAGAGGACATCTTATGGTGCACTAAAATGGAAAGGGTGTTTGGCTTCCCTGTCCACTATACTGATGTCTCCAACATGAGCCACTTGGCGATGCAGAGACTGCTGGGCCGGTCGTGGAGCGTGCCGGTCATCCACCACCTCTTCGCTCTGCTGAAGGAATATTTTGTTTGTGTGTAAGGGACATGAGGGCAGACTGAGGTAGTGACACAAAGTTAAACAAGGAAACACAAAACACAACAAAACACTGACAACATGAAGATGGAGAGAAGTATCCGCACGCAGAAGAGAAAAAGGAAATTTAAAACAAAACCAGAGGCGGAAGTACCAGAGGGCTTTGCCTTGCACAAAGGGTTGCACATCATCTCCTGATTTTTCAATGTTAATCTTCAGTCCTTTTTAAAAACAAAACCAAGGTCCCTCCTGTCTCCCCCTCCCCTTTTTGTAGGTCAAACCTTTTGTTTTCTACTCTTTTCAGAGGGGTTTTCTGTTTGGATTTTTGTTTCTTGCTGTGATTGAAACAAAGAGGGTTTATTGCAGCAAAAACCAGTAACAGGACATAGCAACAATACCTTGCAGAGGAAGGACAGGAGGGAAAAAAAAAGGAAATTCTACAGAAATCTATATATTGGAGTTTTTTTCCAGCTATGTATGTTTTGTTGTCTTCTCTAGCCTGATCAGATAGGAGCACAAGCAGGGGGTGGAAAATAGTGATGCTCAGCAGCAGACTTTCCTTCCAGCTGCTGAGCTCTCTTGCCAGCACCATTCCTGGTCATGCAGAACAGAGCCCAATGAGCAGCAGGGAGACAGATCACACAAGACCCTTTTATGCAGTATTTCAGGTGCTTACCACACAGGAAACCTTGAAGAAGATCCATTTCTATAAGCCGCTGTTACCTCTTCCAGTTTGTATGTGTGTGTGTGTTTATGTGTATGTGTGTGTGTGTGTGTATATATATATATATATATATATATATATATATAAATGACAGATATGAGATATATATAAAAGGTACTGTTAATTACTGTACAACCTGACTTCATAATGGTGCTTTAAAACAGCGAGGTGAGTAAAAACATCAGCTTCCACGTTGCCTTATGTGCAAAGGGTTTTAACGTTGGATGAAGGGAGGCAGCTTGAAGGTGAATCGTTGCCATTCATGGCGGGCTTTCCCTCTAGTGTTTAACAAGGTGAAGGAGGAGAATTCGGGACCACGTACTCCTGCTTCTCCCTGCCAAAAACGGGTATGAGGTGAGATGGGGTGGGTCGGACCGTAGCGGGTTGAGAGTGGGATTCATCCAGGCTCACGCAATAACCTTTCGACTTTTTTTTCCAAAAAAAAGGAGACTCCCTCGGCAAGATGGCAGTTAAAAGGGGTCTTCATTCCCAGTTTCTCACATTAGCCAATTCAAGGGCTCCTTGTGGTGGGATCAGAAATTATCCAGAGTGTGGGAAAGTGACCGTTAAAAACCCCACCTGGAGAAAAAACAACAACAACATACAAAATGAAAAAAAAAAAGAGAATCTTCACATACAGGTATTTATGTGGACATATTTTCATTTCTGGGGGCTATGTATGTAGGAGCGGAATTGCTGGGTTAAGTGCTAAGTCTGTGTTTAACACTTAGAAGAATCAGCAGTTTCCCAAGGTGGCTCCACTGTTTTGTATTCTCACCAGCAGTGTGTGAGGCTTCTGATTTCTGTATGCTTGTCAACCCTATTTTTTAAAAAAAGATTTTATTTATTTGAGAGAGAGAGCAAGAGAGTGAGCAGGGAGGTGGGCAGTGGTGAGGGAGAGGGGCAGAGAGGAAATCTCAAGCTGACTCCTTGTGAACACAGACCCTGATTTGGGGCTCAATCTCACACGACCCTGGTATCATGACTTGAGTCAAAATCAAGAGTCGGCTGTTTAACCAACTGAGCCGCTGAAGTGCCCCACCAACACTTGTTTTAGCTAACACTTGCTTTTGACTTTTTTGTTCTCACCTTTCTAGAAGAAGGTGGGACATGATACCTCCTTGTTGCTGTGGTTTACGTTTCCTTGATGACTGATGAAGTTCATTATCTTTTTGTGTGTTTATTGGCTATTTTTGTATCATCTTTGCAGAAACGTCTTTTTGGATTCTTTGGACAGTTTTCTCTCATTAGATACCTTTGAAATAGTAGACTTCTTTTTAGAATAGTCTTAGATTTACAGAAGTGTCTTTTCCATTTTTTGCCTATTTTTAAGGGAGTTGTGTTTTTCCCTTACCATTGAGTTTTAACAGTTGTCTTTTGTGGATACGTGTCGTTTATTAGATACGTGTTCTGCAAATATTTTTTTCCATTCTGTGGCTTGTTTCTTCATTCTCTGAACGGTTTCTTTCACAGAACAGAAGTTTTTAATTTTAATAATGTCCAACCTTGCAATTTCTCTTTCAGACGTTGGGCTTTTGGAGTTGCATGGAAAAACTCCTTGCCATGCTCAAAGTCACCCAGGAATTGTGCAGATTTGTCTTTATATTTAGTTCTGTGATCTAATTTGAGTTCATTTTTGTGAACAGGGATAAGTTCTATGCCTAGATTCAAAGATTTTCTGCATGTGAATATCCAGTTGTCTAGCATCAGTATTTGAAAAGACTGGCCTTTCTTCACTGAATCGTCTTTGCTCCTCTGCCAAAGACCAGTTGATTGTATTCGTGTGGGTTTTATTATGAGCTCTGTTATGTTCTACAGATCTGTTTTTCTGTTCTTTTTTTTTTTTTTGTAAATTTTTATTTATTTATGATAGTCACACAGAGAGAGAGAGGCAGAGACACAGGCAGAGGGAGAAGCAGGCTCCATGCACCGGGAGCCCGACGTGGGATTCGATCCCGGGTCTCCAGGATCGCGCCCTGGGCCAAAGGCAGGCGCTAAACTGCTGCACCACCCAGGGATCCTTGTTTTTCTGTTCTTTGACCAATACTGCTGTGTCTTTATTACTGAAGCTTTATAGGAAATCTTGAAATTGGTTGGTGTCAGTCCTTTGACTTTGTATTTCTCAATATTGTGTCAGCTGTTCTGTTTTTTTTTTTTTTTTTGCCTATTCATGTAAAATTGAGAATGAGTTTGTCATATATATGTGATAACTTGCTAGGATTTGGGTTGGGGTTGTGTTGTATATATAAACCAAGTTGGGAAGAATTGACATCTTGATCATATTATGTATTCTTGTCCGTAAACATGGAATTTATTTATGGAGATCATCTTTGATTTCTTTCAAATGAGTTTTTAAAAATATTTATTTATTCATGAGAGACACAGAGAGCACAGAGAGAGAGAGAGAGAGTGGCGGAGACACAGGCAGAGAGAGAAGCAGGGAGCCCGACGTGGGACTTGATCCTGGGTCTCGAGGATCAGATCCTGGGCTGAAGGCGGCGCTAAACCGCTGAGCCACCCGGGCTCCTCATCAGCTGAGTTTTATACGAATTGAGATTCTGTACACTTTTTGTTAGATTGGGCACTAATGTAAATGGTATTTTGTTTTGAATTTCAAATTCCCATTGTTCATTGGCAGTGTGAACAATGCTATCTTGGGCAGACCCACCATGCTGATGGCTCTCTGTGGCCTGAAGCCTTCTGGAGCACAGGTCCCTCTCATATTCTTTCTTTTTGTCTGGTCACACCCTTAAGTACACCCATGAATGTCCTTCATCTGCTTTAGAGATAGGATTATGATTTTCAAGCGTTTCCTCCTGGGTGGGCTTCCAGCAGTTACCCGCCAGCTTTTTGGGCCCCAAAACAGGTCTCACTGGAGGTGGGGTTGTGGAGATCTACTAATTTTTCAGCCTCCCAAGACACACTTCTGTCCATAAGTCCCCTTAAGAAGCCATTTCTCATCAAGGTGGACTTGTCAGCCTTTTTCTTCTCTCTTTCATAGAACACAGGTATATAGGAAAGTAATTGATATTTGTACATGAAGTTTGCATCCTGAATCATTGCTATAATCACTTACTAGTTCCCAGAGTTTTTTTCGTTGTTTCTTTAGGATTTTCTACATACATAGTCATGTTGTCTCTGAACAAAGGCAGTTTTACCTTTTCCTTCCCCATATGTAAATCTTTTCTTTTCTTTTCCCTTCCTAGAGGATTAGCTAGGACTTCTTCTTAAGTACTGAATCTTTACTAGTGGTAAGAGGGGAATATCCTTGCCTTGTTACTGATCTTAGAGGGAAAGAATGTAGTTTTTCACCATTAAGTAGGTTTGCTCTAGGTATTTTATACATGTTGTTTATCAAGTTGAGGAAGTCCCCTCTATTCCCAGTTTGGTGGTAACTTTTATCATGAATACGTGTTGGATTTTTCTTAATAATTGTTTGGCATCTGTTGATAGGATCAAATAGATATTTTTTATCTTGTTGGAGTGATGGTTTACACTAATACTTCTGCATATTATACAGCCTGTGAATTCCTGGAAAAAAAAAACATTGGTTTTGATATAGCATCCATATTATATGTTGTTGAATTTGATTTGAAATTTTTCAAATTTTTTGAAGAGTTTTTCATCTCTGTTCATAAGAGATATAGTAGTCTATATCTCTATAGACTATATAGTAGTCTATATCTCTATAGAAAAGTATAGACTACTATAGTTTTCCTTCTTCTGCTGTCTTTATCTGGTTTTGATAGTAGGATAAGGCTGGACTTATAGAATG
Source organism: Canis lupus familiaris (assembly GCF_011100685.1). Taxonomy (NCBI): domain Eukaryota; kingdom Metazoa; phylum Chordata; class Mammalia; order Carnivora; family Canidae; genus Canis; species Canis lupus. The sequence continues at coordinate 27,973 of NW_023330711.1, read as the reverse complement.
AGTTGGAAGTACAGCCTCTGTTTTATTTTCTCTGAAAGAGTTTGAGAATTGGTATAATGTCTTCTTCTTATTTTTGCCAGTGAAGCCGTCAGGGCTCAGTGCTTGCTGTTGAGGAAGGTTACTAATTATTGATTTAATTTCTCTTTTAGGTATAGGCCTATTTAGATCACCTATTTCTCTTTGTGTAGGAGTTTTTGTTACTTGTGTCTTTTACGGAATTGGTGCGTGTCATGTAAATCCTCAAATTTGAGGGCATAGGATTATTGTTACCTTTAATTTTTAATCTCCATGGGAGCCATAGCGACGACTCTTCTTTCATTTCTGATATTAGTAATTTGTCTCTTTTCTCATTTTTTCTTGGCTAGCCTGGCTGTAGGTTTACCAATTTTATGAATCATCTTAAAGAACCAGCTTTTGACTTTGTTGTTTTTTTCCCAATTGTTTTCCTCTCTCTCCCCTCCCTCCCTCCCTCCTTCCCTCCCTCCCTCCCTCCCTTCCTTCCCTTTCCTTCCTTTCCTTCCTTCCCTCTTGATTTTATGTATTTATTCATGAGAGACAGAGAGAGTGAGAGGCAGAGACATAGGCAGAGAGAGAAGCAGGCTCCATGCAGGGAGCTGGATGTGGGACTGGATCCCAGGAATCCAGGATCATGCACCCAACCACTGAGCCATCTGGGCGTCTTCTTTCCTTTCCTTTCCTTTCCTTTCCTTTCCTTTCCTTTCCTTTTTCCTTTTTCCTTTTTCCTTTTTCCTTTTTCCTTTTTCCTTTTTCCTTTTTCCTTTCCTTTCCTCTGAGAAAGAGAGAGAGAATGAGCAGAGGAGAAGGAGAGGAAGAGAGAGAGAGAGAATCTCAAGCAGACTCACCTGCTGAGTATAGAGCCTGACTCAGGGCTCAATCTTATGACCCTGAGATTATGACCTGAGCCAAATCCAAGATTCAGATGCTTATCCGATTGAGCCACCTAGCCATGTTTGCCTGTTTCAATTCCACAGATTTCTATTTTATTCTTCCTTTTCTTCTCCTGGCTCTTCTTGTTCTTGTTTCCTAAGGTAGAAGCTTAAGTTACTGATTTTAGTGTTCTCTTCTCTCTCTCTCTTTAACATATGCCTTCAATGCTGAAATCTTCCTCTAACCACTCCTTTGCAGCCTTCCACAAATTTGCATAAGTTGTATTTCCATTTAGTTCAGAATAGTTAAAAATTTCTCTCAGTGCTTCAACTTTAACTCATTTATTTAATTTCCAAATGTATGGAGATTCTCCTGCTGTATTTCTCTTACTTGACTCCATGTAGTCTAAGCTAATGTTGTGTGATTTCCATTCTTTAAATAGTTACAGTGTGTTTTATGGCCAGGATGTGGTCTGTCTGGTTCTGCGTGAGTTTGTGAAGACTGTGTAGTGCTGTGTTAGATGAAGTGTTAGACTAGTTGGTGCTGTTGTGTTCAACTGTATCCGCACTGATGTTCTGCCTAGTGGGTCTGTCAATTATTGTGTAGAAGGCTATACAAGTTTCTAAAGGTACTAGTGTGTTTATCCATGACTCCTTGGATGTTATCAGTTCTGCCTCATGTATTTTGACCCTCTCTTGTTAGGCACGTACATACACAGTAAGGAGTGTTCTGTGTTCTCAGAGAATTGATCCCTTTTTCACTGTGTAATACCTTCTTTTATCCCTGAGAATTTTCCTCATTCTGCCATCTGCCTTGTCTGAAATTGATATGGGTTCTTCAGCTTTCTTTTGGGTGGTGTAGGCCTGGTTTCTTTCCCCCTTCCTTTACTTCTCTTCTACCTGTGTACTTCTATTTAAAGTAGGTATCTTGTAGACGGCATATAGTTGGATCTTTTTATCTGCTCTTGCAGTCTCTGGTTTGATTGCTTGCTTGCTTGATTTAATTTATTTAGTCACCAAAGACATAGAAGGAGAGGCAGAGACCTAGGCAGAGGGGAACCAGGCTCCCCACTGAGCAGGGGGCCTTATGTGGGACTGGATCCCAGGACCCCAGTATTAACGACCTGAGCGGAAGGCAGATGTTCAATCACTGAGCCATCCAGGCACCTCCAGTCTCTTGTTTTAATTGGCATATTTAGACCATCCACATTTTAGGTAATTGTTGCTGTAGTTGGGTTAATATTCACCATGTTTGCAACTGATTTTCACTCATTACAGTTGTTCTTTTTTATATTTTTATCACCCTCTCTTTGTCTTCCGTCTCTGCTTTTAGTTTAACATTTTATGGGATTCCATTCTTTCTTAGCATATTCATATACTTTTTTTTTTTTTTTGGTGTTCAATTTACTAACATACAGAATAACACCCAGTGCCCGTCACCCATTCACTCCCACCCCCCACCCTCCTCCCCTTCTACCACCCCTAGTTCGTTTCCCAGAGTTAGCAGTCTTTACGTTCTGTCTCCCTTTCTGATATTTCCCACACATTTCTTCTCCCTTCCCTTATTTTCCCTTTCACTATTATTTATATTCCCCAAATGAATGAGAACATATAATGTTTGTCCTTCTCCGACTGACTTACTTTACTCAGCATAATACCCTCCAGTTCCAACCACGTTGAAGCAAATGGTGGGTATTTGTCATTTCTAATAGCTGAGTAATATTCCATTGTATACATAAACCACATCTTCTTTATCCATTCATCTTTCGTTGGACACCGAGGCTCCTTCCACAGTTTGGCTATCGTGGCCATTGCTGCTAGAAACATCGGGGTGCAGGTGCCCCGGCGTTTCATTGCATTTGTATCTTTGGGGTAAATCCCCAACAGTGCAATTGCTGGGTCGTAGGGCAGGTCTATTTTTAACTGTTTGAGGAACCTCCACACAGTTTTCCAGAGTGGCTGCACCAGTTCACATTCCCACCAACAGTGCAAGAGGGTTCCCTTTCCTCCGCATCCTCTCCAACATTTGTGGTTTCCTGCCATGTTAATTTTCCCCATTCTCACTGGCGTGAGGTGGTATCTCATTGTAGTTTTGATTTGTATTTCCCTGCTGGCAAGTGATGCAGAGCATTTTCTCATATGCATGTTGGCCATGTCTATGTCTTCCTCTGTGAGATTTCTGTTCATGTCTTTTGCCCATTTCATGATTGGATTGTTTGTTTCTTTGGTGTTGAGTTTAATAAGTTCTTTATAGATCTTGGAAACTAGCCCTTTATCTGATATGTTATTTGCAAATATCTTCTCCCATTCTGTAGGTTGTCTTTGAGTTTTGTTGACTGTATCCTTTGCTGTGCAAAAGCTTCTTATCTTGATGAAGTCCCAATAGTTCATTTTTGCTTTTGTTTCTTTTGCCTTCGTGGATGTATCTTGCAAGAAGTTACTATGACCGAGTTCAAAAAGGGTGTTGCCTGTGTTCTTCTCTAGGATTTTGATGGAATCTTGTCTCACATTTAGATCTTTCATCCATTTTGAGTTTATCTTTGTGTATGGTGAAAGAGAGTGGTCTAGTTTCATTCTTCTGCATGTGGATGTCCAATTTTCCCAGCACCATTTATTGAAGAGACTGTCTTTCTTCCAATGGATAGTCTTTCCTCCTTTATCGAATATTAGTTGCCCATAAAGTTCAGGGTCCACTTCTGGATTCTCTATTTTGTTCCATTGATCTATGTGTCTGTTTTTGTGCCAGTACCACACTGTCTTGATGACCACAGCTTTGTAGTACAGCCTGAAATCTGGCATTGTGATGCCCCCAGATATGGTTTTCTTTTTTAAAATTCCCCTGGCTATTCGGGGTCTTTTCTGATTCCACACAAATCTTAAAATAATTTGTTCTAACTCTCTGAAGAAAGTCCATGGTATTTTGATAGGGATTGCATTAAACCTGTATATTGCCCTGGGTAACATTGACATCTTCACAATATTAATTCTGCCAATCCATGAGCATGGAATATTTTTCCATCTCTTTGTGTCTTCCTCAATTTCTTTCAGAAGTGTTCTATAGTTTTGAGGGTATAGATCCTTTACATCTTTGGTGAGGTTTATTCCTAGGTATCTTATACTTTTGGGTGCAATTGTAAATGGGATTGACTCCTTAATTTCTCTTTCTTCAGTCTCATTGTTAGTGTATAGAAATGCCACTGACTTCTGGGCATTGATTTTGTATCCTGCCACGCTACCGAATTGCTGTATGAGTTCTAGCAATCTTGGGGTGGAGACTTTTGGGTTTTCTATGTAGAGTATCATGTCATCGGCGAAGAGGGAGAGTTTGACTTCTTCTTTGCCAATTTGAATGCCTTTAATGTCTTTTTGTTGTCTGATTGCTGAGGCTAGGACTTCCAGTACTATGTTGAATAACAGTGGTGAGAGTGGACATCCCTGTCTTGTTCCTGATCTTAGGGGAAAGGCTCCCAGTGCTTCCCCATTGAGAATGATATTTGCTGTGGGCTTTTCATAGATGGCTTTTAAGATGTCGAGGAATGTTCCCTCTATCCCTACACTCTGAAGAGTTTTGATCAGGAATGGATGCTGTATTTTGTCAAATGCTTTCTCTGCATCCAATGAGAGGATCATATGGTTCTTGGTTTTTCTCTTGCTGATATGATGAATCACATTGATTGTTTTACGGGTGTTGAACCAGCCTTGTGTCCCAGGGATAAATCCTACTTGGTCATGGTGAATCATTTTCTTAATGTACTGTTGGATCCTATTGGCCAGTATCTTGTTGAGAATTTTTGCATCCATGTTCATCAGGGATATTGGTCTGTAATTCCCCTTTTTGGCGGGGTCTTTGTCTGGCTTTGGAATTAAGGTGATGCTGGCTTCATAGAACGAATTTGGAAGTACTCCATCTCTTTCTATCTTTCCAAACAGCTTTAGGAGAATAGGTATGATTTCTTCCTTAAACGTTTGATAAAATTCTCCTGGGAAGCCATCTGGCCCTGGACTCTTGTGTCTTGAGAGGTTTTTGATGACTGCTTCAATTTCCTCCCTGGTTATTGGCCTGTTCAGGTTTTCTATTTCTTCCTGATCCAGTTTTGGTAGTTTGTGGCTTTCCAGGAATGCGTCCATTTCTTCTAGATTGCCTAATTTATTGGCGTATAGCTGTTCATAATATGTTTTTAAAATCGTTTGTATTTCCTTGGTGTTGGTAGTGATCTCTCCTTTCTCATTCATGATTTTATTAATTTGAGTCTTCTCTCTCTTCTTTTTAATAAGGCTGGCTAATGGTTTATCTATCTTATTAATTCTTTCAAAGAACCAACTCCTGGTTCTGTTGATCTGTTCCACAGTTCTTCTGGTCTCGATTTCGTTGAGTTCTGCTCGAATGTTTATTAACTCCCTTCTTCTCTTGGGTGTAGGATCTATTTGCTGTTTTTTCTCTAGCTCCTTTATGTGTAAGGTTAGCTTTTATATTTGAGTTCTTTCCAGTTTTTGAATGGATGCTTGTATTGCGATGTATTTCCCCCTTAGGACTGCTTTTGCTGCATCCCAAAGATTTTGAACGGTTGTATCTTCATTCTCATTAGTTTCCATGAATCTTTTTAATTCTTCCTTAATTTCCTGGTTGACCCTTTTATCTTTTAGCAGGATGGTCCTTAACCTCCATGTGTTTGAGGTCCTTCCAAACTTCTTGTTGTGATTTAGTTCTAATTTCAAGGCATTATGGTCCGAGAATATGCAGGGGACTATCCCAATCTTTTGGTATCGGTTCAGACCCGATTTGTGACCCAATATGTGGTCTATTCTGGAGAAAGTTCCATGTGCGCTTGAGAAGAATGTGTATTCAGTTGAGTTTGGATGTAAAGTTCTGTAGATATCTGTGAAATCCATCTGGTCCAGTGTATCATTTAAAGCTCTCGTTTCTTTGGAGATGTTTTGCTTAGAAGACCTATCGAGTATAGAAAGAGCTAGATTGAAGTCACCAAGTATAAGTGTATTATTATCTAAGTATTTCTTCACTTTGGTTAATAATTGATTTATATATTTGGCAGCTCCCACATTCGGAGCATATATATTGAGGATTGTTAAGACCTCTTGTTGAATAGATCCTTTAAGTATGATATAGTGTCCCTCTTCATCTCTCACTACAGTCTTTGGGGTAAATTTTAGTTTATCTGATATAAGGATGGCTACCCCTGCTTTCTTTTGAGGACCATTCGAATGGTAAATGGTTCTCCAACCTTTTATTTCAGGCTGTAGGTGTCCTTCTGTCTAAAATGAGTCTCTTGTAGACAGCAAATAGATGGGTCCTGCTTTTTTATCCAGTCTGAAACCCTGCGCCTTTTGATGGGGTCATTAAGCCCGTTCACATTCAGAGTTACTATTGAGAGATATGAGTTTAGTGTCATCATGATATCTATTCAGTCTTTGTTTTTGTGGACTGTTCCACTGAACTTCTTCTTAAAGGGGAATTTTAAGAGTCCCCCTTAAAATTTCTTGCAGAGCTGGTTTGGAGGTCACATATTCTTTTAGTTGCTGCCTGTCTTGGAAGCTCTTTATCTCTCCTTCCATTTTGAATGAGAGCCTTGCTGGATAAAGTATTCTTGGTTGCATGTTCTTCTCATTTAGGACCCTGAATATATCCTGCCAGCCCTTTCTGGCCTGCCAGGTCTCTGTGGAGAGGTCTGCTGTTACCCTAATACTCCTCCCCATAAAAGTCAGGGATTTCTTGTCTCTTGCTGCTTTAAGGATCTTCTCTTTATCTTTGGAATTTGCAAGCTTCACAATTAAATGTCGAGGTGTTGAACGGTTTTTATTGATTTTAGGGGGGGGATCTCTCTATTTCCTGGATCTGAATGCCTGTTTCCCTTCCCAGATTAGGAAAAGTTTTCAGCTAGAATTTGTTCAAATACATATTCTGGCCCTCTGTCCCTTTCGGCGCCCTCGGGAACCCCAGTTAAACGTAGGTTTTTCTTTTCAGGCTGTCGTTTATTTCCCTTAATCTATCTTCATGGTCTTTTAATTGTTTGTCTCTTTTTTCCTCAGTTTCCCTCTTTGCTATCAACTTGTCTTCTATGTCACTCACTCGTTCTTCCACCTCATTAACCCTCGTCGTTAGGACTTCTAGTTTGGATTGCATCTCATTCAATTGATTTTTAATTTCTGCCTGATTAGCTCTAAATTCTGCAGTCATGAAGTCTCTTGAGTCCTTTATACTTTTTTCTAGAGCCACCAGTAGCTGTATAATAGTGCTTCTGAATTGGCTTTCTGACATTGAATTGTAATCCCGATTTTGTAACTCTGTGGGAGAGAGGACTGTTTCTGATTCTTTCTTTTGAGGTGAGGTTTTCCTTCTAGTCATTTTGCTCAGTGCAGAGTGGCCAAAAGCAAGTTGTATTGGGAAAAAGAGAAAAAGAGAGGAGAGAAAGTAGGAAAGAAAAGAGAAGAGAAAAAAAAAGGGAAGAAAAAGAAAAAAAAAAACGAAAAGAAAAAAAAAAGAAGAAAAAGAGAAAGAAAAGAAAGGAGAAAAAAAGGGGGTGGGGGAAGGAAACAAATCAAAAAGCAAAACAAAACAAAAACAAAAACAAAAACAAAAACAAAAACAAACAAACAAAAAAAGAACCACCGGGGAGTATCTTCTGATTCTGTGTTCTTTAAGTCCCTTGGCTTTCCTGGAAGTTGTCCGTCTAGCTGATCTTCTGGGGGAGGGGCCTGTTGTGCTGATTTTCAGGTGTTAGCAGTTGGGGGAGGTGCTGTGCCCCTGCCTGGTGCAGGGCTCAGTGGGGGTTGTTTATCCCTTGAAGCCGCAGGAGGAACAGCCCCAGTGGCGGGGCAGCTCTGGAAACCTGGATTCAGCTCCGGTAGGAACTCCAGAGCTCTCCGTCTGCAGGGCCTGGAGGCTCCGGGGCGGGGCCGCTGATCTGCTCAGCTGGGGCAGGAGCGTCCTCGCTGTCCTGGGCCCTCCCGGCCTCTGCCTGTCCCGGGGGAGGCGGGATCCTGGGCTGTGTCCCGGCGCCCTGTGCTCCGGGGCCTGCGCTGGTGGATTCGCGCTCCCGGGCCGCGCAGCCCCCTCTGCGGAGCTGCCGCCCAAGCCCCTCCGAGCTGCTCCTGGAACCGCGCAGCCCCCTCCGCACGGAGCCTCTTCCTCTGCCCGAGCCCCTCCCAGCTGCTCCCGGGGCCGCGCAGCCCCCTCCGCGGAGCCGGCGCCCGAACCCCTCCGAGCTGCTCCGGGTCCCGCCGTGCGCGCTGCAGCCCTTGGGGAGCTCGGCGCACTCTCCTGGGCGCGCAGTTGCTCTACTTTTTTCTTTTTAAAGACTTTAGTTTTGAGAGAGAGAGAGAGAGAGAGAAGGAGCAGGGGGAGAAGCAGGAGAGAAGGATAATCAGACTCCCCACTGAGCCCAATGCAGGGCTCTATTGCAGGACTTTGGGGTCATGACGTGAGCTGAAGGTAGACGCTTGAACCAACCGAGCCCCCAGACAACCCTGTCCATATACTTTCTTTAAAAGAATTTTTGTGCTTGCCCTACAGTTTGTTATATTCATTTATAACTAATCCAGGTCCACTCTGAAATAACATTACACCTTTTCACAGGTAGTGCAGTTGCCTTATAGGAGAATATATTCAATTCCTTTTTTCCCCATCCTTTATACATTGCTTTAATTGATTTCACTTCCTCATATTCCTTAAGAACTCAGCACGCTGGTTTTAATACTTTTTGCAAGACAAGTCTGCTGAGCAGTAAATTCCTTGGGTTTATTTGAGTGTTTTGTTTTTATTTCTTTTCACTTTTTTTTTTATTTTTATTTTTTTAAGATTTTATTTATTTATTCATGAGAGACAGAGAGAGATAGAGAGAGAGGCAGAGACACAGGCAGATGGCGAAGCAGGCTCCATGCAGGGAGCCGGACATGGGACTCGATCCCGGGTTCCCAGGATCACGCCCTGGGCTGAAGGCAGGCGCTCAACTGCTGAGCCACCCAGGGGTCCTCTTTTCACTTTTGAAGTACAATTTCACCAGCTACAGAATTCTTAGGTGGTGGGTTTTTCTTTTTAACCTTTTTTACCTGCACCCTCTCTGTTCTTGCTTGCATGATCTCTGATGAGGTGTCTGATGTATTTCTTATCCTCGTCCTCTGTAGATAAGGTGCTTTTTTCTCCCCTCTGGCTCTTTTCAGTATCTTTATCTTTGGTTTTTGCTGTTTGAGTATTAGTGCAAGATGTAGATTTTTTTGCATTTATTCTGTTTGGTGTTCTCTGAGCTTCCTGGGTATGTGGTCTGGTGTTTTATCATTAATATTGGAGAATTTTCAGCTATTATTACTTTGAATATTTCTTCTCCTTCCTCTCTTTGTTCTCCTTCTGGTGTTTTCCATCATGTGTTTGCTATACTTTTTGCATTGTTCCACAGTTATTGGATATTTTGTTTCTTTTTGCATTTCACTTTTGGGAATTTCCATGAACATATTTTCGACCTTACTGATTTTTCCCTTGGCCACGTCCAAAGGCAGCCTTCATTGCTGTACACTGTTCTTGGTTTCTCGCATTTCACTTTAATTCTCTCTGAGTTTCCATCTCACATTAGCATATTAATCCGCTAAGGCATTAGCATATTCATCAGACTTATTTTAATCTCCGTATTTCTCCTGCTTCCATAAATCTGTGTCATATCTGAGTCTGATTCTTATGATTGCTTTATCTCTTCAAACTGTGTTTCTCTCTTATCATGTCTTGTAGTTATTTTTGTTGAAAGTTGGAGTTATTGGGTAATAGGAACTGATATAATCCAGCTTTTAGTGTGAGCTTTTTTTTTTTTTTTTTTTTTTTAATTAGTGTGAGCTTTTATGGTAAGCCAGCTAGAGGTTAGGTTGTGTTGAATGTTTGCCATAGCTGTCAGTGTCAGAGGCTTCGGGAACCTTCATGTCTCTCTTGTTCCCTGCCTCCTTTCTCTGGCTCTTTAAGGAACTGTCTTGAGGTCTTTGATGTGTATCTCTCAGCTATGACCACTGTGGTTTCACTGGCACCCGTTTGGTGGGGAGTTTGTTCTTGTGATCTTGATGGTTAAGTGTTCGTTATTTAGTGGGCCTGAGTCCTGGCTCTGCTGACTCCTATAAGCATTTCTTAGCCTCTTTTTTCCCCTCCTTCCTTAGTTGGGCCAGGAAGGCTAGCAGGGGCTGGAGTTCACCTTACTGCTCTTTCCCAATAGGGAAAATAGGGTCCCAATAGGGTTCTATTTATTTTTTATTTTTTTATTTTTTTAATTTATTTTTTATTGGTGTTCAATTTACTAACATACAGAATAACCACCCCAGTGCCATTCACCCATTCATCTCCCACACCCCTGCCCTCCTCCCCTTCTTCTACCACCCCTAGTTTGTTCCCAGAGTTAGCAGTATTTTTTTTAATTTATTTTTTATTGGTGTTCAATTTACTAACATACAGAATAACCCCAGTGCCCGTCAAACATTCACTCCCACCCCCCGCCCTCCTCCCCTTCTATACCACCCCTAGTTCGTTTACCAGAGTTAGGAGTCTTACGTTCTGTCTCCCTTTCTGATATTTCCCACACATTTCTTCTCCCTTCCCTTATTTTCCCTTTCACTATTATTATATTCCCCAAATGAATGAGAACATATAATGTTTGTCCTTCTCCGACTGACTTATTTCACTCAGCATAATACCCTCCAGTTCCATCCACGTTGAAGCAAATGGTGGGTATTTTTCATTTCTAATAGCTGAGTAATATTCCATTGTATACATAAACCACATCTTCTTTACCCATTCATCTTTGTTGGACACCGAGGCTCCTTCCACAGTTTGGCTATCGTGGCCATTGCTGCTATAAACATCGGGGTGCAGGTGTCCCTGGCATTTCATTGCATTGTATCTTTGGGGTAAATCCCCAACAGTGCAATTGCTGTGTCATAGGGAAGGTATATTTTTAACTGTTTGAGGAACCTCCACACAGTTTTCCCAGAGTGGCTGCACCAGTTCACATTCCCACCAACAGTGTAAGAGGGTTCCCTTTTCTCTCCGCATACTCTCCAACATTTGTTGTTTCCTGCCTTGTTAATTTGCCCCATTCTCACTGGTGTGAGGTGATATCTCATTGTGGTTTTGATTGTATTTCCCTGATGGCAAGTGATGCAGAGCATTTTCTCATATGCATGTTGGCCATGTCTAATGTCTTCTTCTGTGAGATTTCTGTTCATGTCTTTTGCCCATTTCATGATTGGATTTTTTGTTCTTTGGTGTTGAGTTTAATAAGTTCTTTATAGATCTTGGAAACTAGCCCTTTATCTGATAGTCATTTGCAAATATCTTCTCCCATTCTGTAGGTTGTCTTTTAGTTTTGTTGACTGTATCCTTTGCTGTGCAAAAGCTTCTTATCTTGATGAAGTCCCAATAGTTCATTTTTGCTTTTGTTTCTTTTGCCTTCGTGGATGTATCTTGCAAAAAGTTACTGTGGCCGAGTTCAAAAAGGGTGTTGCCTGTGTTCTTCTCTAGGATTTTGATGGAATCTTGTCTCACATTTAGATCTTTCATCCATTTGAGTTTATCTTTGTGTATGGTGCAAGAGAGTGGTCTAGTTTCATTCTTCTGCATGTGGATGTCCAATTTCCCAGCACCATTTTTTTTTTATGATAGTCACACAGAGAGAGAGAGAGAGAGAGAGAGAGAGAGAGAGAGAGAGAGGCAGAGACATAGGCAGAGGGAGAAGCAGGCTCCATGCACCGGGAGCCCGACGTGGGATTCGATCCCGGGTCTCCAGGATCGCGCCCTGGGCCAAAGGCAGGCGCCAAACCGCTGCGCCACCCAGGATCCCTCCCAGCAACCATTTATTGAAGAGGACTGTCTTTCTTCAATGGATAGTATTTCCTCCTTTGTCGAATATTAGTTGACCATAAAGTTCAGGGTCCACTTCTGGGTTCTCTATTCTGTTCCACTGATCTATGTGTCTGTTTTTTGTGCCAGTACCACACTGTCTTGATGACCACAGCTTTCTAGTACAACCTGAAATCTGGCATTGTGATGCCCCCAGATACGGTTTTCTGTTTAAAATTCCCCTGGCTATTCGGGGGTCTTTTCTGATTCCACACAAATCTTAAAATAATTTGTTCTAACTCTCTGAAGAAAGTCCATGGTATTTTGATAGGGATTGCATTAAACCTGTATATTGCCCTGGGTAACATTGACATCTTCACAATATTAATTCTGCCAATCCATGAGCATGGAATATTTTTCCATCTCTTTGTGTCTTCCTCAATTTCTTTCAGAAGTGTTCTATAATTTTTAGGGTATAGATCCTTTACATCTTTGGTTAGGTTTATTCCTAGGTATCTTATGCTTTTGGGTGCAATTGTAAATGGGATTGACTCCTAATTTCTCTTTCTTCAGTCTCATTGTTAGTGTATAGAAATGCCACTGATTTTCTGGGCATGATTTTGTATCCTGCCACGCTACTGAATTGCTGTATGAGTTCTAGCAATCTTGGGGTGGAGACTTTTGGGTTTTCTATGTAGAGTATCATGTCATCGGCGAAGAGGGAGAGTTTGACTTCTTCTTTGCCAATTTGAATGCCTTTAATGTCTTTTTGTTGTCTGATTGCTGAGGCTAGGACTTCCAGTACTATGTTGAACAGCAGTGGTGAGAGTGGACATCCCTGTCTTGTTCCTGATCTTAGGGGAAAGGCTCCCAGTGCTTCCCCATTGAGAAAGATATTTGCTGTGGGCTTTTCATAGATGGCTTTTAAGACGTTGAGGAATGTACCCTCTATCCCTACACTCTGAAGAGTTTTGATCAGGAATGGATGCTGTATTTTGTCAAATGCTTTCTCTGCATCTAATGAGAGGATCATATGGTTCTTGGTTTTTCTCTTGCTGATATGATGAATCACATTGATTGTTTTACGGGTGTTGAACCAGCCTTGTGTCCCAGGGATAAATCCTACTTGGTCATGGTGAATCATTTTCTTAATGTACTGTTGGATCCTATTGGCCAGTATCTTGTTGAGAATTTTTGCATCCATGTTCATCAGGGATATTGGTCTGTAATTCCCCTTTTGGTGGGGTTTTGTCTGGTTTTGGAATTAAGGTGATGCTGGCCTCATAGAACGAATTTGGAAGTACTCCATCTCTTTCTATCTTTCCAAACAGCTTTAGGAATATAGGTATGGTTTCTTCTTTAAAACGTTTGATAAAATTCCCCAAGGAAGCCATCTGGCCCTGGACTCTTATGTTTGGGAGGTTTTTGATGACTGCTTCAATTTCCTCCCTGGTTATTGGCCTGTTCATGTTTTCTATTTCTTCCTGTTCCAGTTTTGGTAGTTTGTGGCTTTCCAGGAATGCCTCCATTTCTCCTAGATTGCCTAATTTATTGGCGTATAGCTGTTATAATATGTTTTAAAATCGTTTGTATTTCCTTGGTGTTGGTAGTGATCTCTCCTTTCTCATTCATGATTTTATTAATTTGAGTCTTCTCTCTCTTCTTTTAATAAGGCTGGCTAATGGTTTATCTATCTTATTAATTCTTCAAAGAACCAACTCCTGGTTCTGTTGATCTGTTCCACAAGTTCTTCTGGTCTCGATTTCATTGAGTTCTGCTCGAATGTTTATTAACTCCCTTCTTCTCTTGGGTGTAGGATCTATTTGCTGTTTTTTCTCTAGCTCCTTTATGTGTAAGGTTAGCTTTTGTATTTGAGTTCTTTCCAGTTTTTGAATGGATGCTTGTATTACGATGTATTTCCCCCTTAGGACTGCTTTTGCTGCATCCCAAAGATTTTGAACGGTTGTATCTTCATTCTCACTAGTTTCCATGAATCTTTTAAATTCTTCCTTAATTTCCTGGTTGAACCCTTTCATCTTTTAGCAGGATGGTCCTTAACCTCCACGTGTTGAGGTCCTTCCAAACTTCTTGTTGTGATTTAGTTCTAATTTCAAGGCATATGGTCTGAGAATATCGAGGGGACGATCTCAATCTTTTGGTATCGGTTCAGACCCGATTTGTGACCCAGTATGTGGTCTATTCTGGAGAAAGTTCCATGTGCACTTGAGAAGAATGTGTATTCAGTTGAGTTTGGATGTAAAGTTCTGTAGATATCTTTGAAATCCATCTGGTCCAGTGTATCATTTAAAGCTCTCGTTTCTTTGGAGATGTTGTGCTTAGAAGACCTATCGAGGGTAGAAAGAGCTAGATTGAAGTCACCAAGTATAAGTGTATTATTATCTAAGTATTTCTTCACTTTGGTTAATAATTGATTTATATATTTGGCAGCTCCCACATTCGGGGCATATATATTGAGGATTGTTAAGTCCTCTTGTTGATAGATCCTTTAAGTATGATATAGTGTCCCTCTTCATCTCTCACTACAGTCTTTGGGGTAAATTTTAGTTTATCTGATATAAGGATGGCTACCCCTGCTTTCTTTTGAGGACCATTCGAATGGTAAATGGTTCTCCAACCTTTTATTTTCAGGCTGTAGGTGTCCTTCTGTCTAAAATGAGTCTCTTGTAGACAGCAAATAGATGGGTCCTGCTTTTTTTCCAGTCTGAAACCCTGCGCCTTTTGATGGGGTCATTAAGCCCGTTCACATTCAGAGTTACTATTGAGAGATATGAGTTTAGTGTCATCATGATATCTATTCAGTCCTTGTTTTTGTGGATGTTCCACTGAACTTCTTCTTAAAGGGGAATTTTAAGAGTCCCCCTTAAAATTTCTTGCAGAGCTGGTTTGGAGGTCACATATTCTTTTAGTTGCTGCCTGTCTTGGAAGCTCTTTATCTCTCCTTCCATTTTGAATGAGAGCCTTGCTGGATAAAGTATTCTTGGTTGCATGTTCTTCTCATTTAGGACCCTGAATATATCCTGCCAGCCCTTTCTGGCCTGCCAGGTCTCTGTGGAGAGGTCTGCTGTTACCCTAATACTCCTCCCCATAAAAGTCAGGGATTTCTTGTCTCTTGCTGCTTTAAGGATCTTCTCTTTATCTTTGGAATTTGCAAGCTTCACTATTAAATGTCGAGGTGTTGAACGGTTTTTATTGATTTTAGGGGGGATCTCTCTATTTCCTGGATCTGAATGCCTGTTTCCCTTCCCAGATTAGGAAAGTTTTCAGCTAGAATTTGTTCAAATACATATTCTGGCCCTCTGTCCCTTTCGGCGCCCTCGGGAACCCCAATTAAACGTAGGTTTTTCTTCCTCAGGCTGTCGTTTATTTCCCTTAATCTATCTTCATGGTCTTTTAATTGTTTGTCTCTTTTTTCCTCAGTTTCCCTCTTTGCTATCAACTTGTCTTCTATGTCACTCACTCGTTCTTCCACCTCGTTAACCCTCGTCGTTAGGACTTCTAGTTTGGATTGCATCTCATTCAATTGATTTTTAATTTCTGCCTGATTAGCTCTAAATTCTGCAGTCATGAAGTCTCTTGAGTCCTTTATGCTTTTTTCTAGAGCCACCAGTAGCTGTATAATAGTGCTTCTGAATTGGCTTTCTGACATTGAATTGTAATCCAGATTTTGTAACTCTGTGGGAGAGAGGACTGTTTCTGATTCTTTCTTTTGAGGTGAGGTTTTCCTTCTAGTCATTTTGCTCAGTGCAGAGTGGCCAAAGCAAGTTGTATTGGGAAAAGGAAAAAGAGAGGAGAGAAAGAAGGAAAGAAAAGAGAAAGAGAAAAAAGGAAGAAAAAAAAAAAAGAAGAAAAAGAGAAAGAAAAAGAAGAAAGAGAAAAAAGGGGGTGGGGGAAGGAAACAAATCAAAACAAAACAAAACAAAAAAAAAAAAAAAAAAAGAACCACGGGGAGTATCTTCTGATTCTGTGTACTTTAAGTCCCTTGGCTTCCTGGAAGTTGTCAGTCAGTCTAGCTGGTCTTCTGGGGGAGGGGCCTGTGTGCTGATTTTCAGGTGTTAGCAGTTGGGGGAGCTGCTGTGCCCCTGCCTGGTGCAGGGCTCAGTGGGGTTGTTTACCCCGTGAGGCCCAGGAGCAACAGCCCCAGTGGCGGGGCCAGCTCTGGAAACCTGGATTCAGCCCCCGCAGGAACTCCGGAGCTCTCCGTCTGCAGGGCCTGGAGGCTCCGGGGCGGGGCCGCTGATCTGCTCAGCTGGGGCAGGAGCCTCCTTGCTGTCCTGGGGCCTCCCGGCCTCTGCCTGTCCCGGGGTAGGGCTCTATTTAAAGCTGCTTTTCTCAGAGGGCAGGCCTCAGTTACGGAAAAAGCTCTTGACTTATACGTATTTCAAAATGATTGTTTCTCTATTCTCCTATTGCAAACCCAAGGGGATTTTTCTCCATTCTTCACTATGAGAATTTGGTGCGAGGAACGTGCAGGGGCCTCCTCCCCTAGGACTGGGGCTCAGGAGGTTTTTGACTCTCAGACTTCCACATTCAGTCATCATCAATTCATCAGAGTTACCATTTTTGTTTTCCTACAAGCTTCTGGCTTCACCGGCTTCTGCTTTGCTAAGCTGATCTTGGCCATGAATCTCTCTATTCCTCTGTTTTTTCTGATTTCCAAGAGGCAGTTTGCTCTGTGACTTTCATTCTCCCTAATGATCTGAGCTGAAACCAAAAGTCTCCCTTTACCTAGTTTTATCATTTAGTTCTTATTTTTATTGCTGATTTATAAAGAGTTCGTTGTGTATTTTGAATACCAACTCCCTGCCAAATTATATTTGTAATTGGAAATATTCAGTTTCTCCTTTGGAAAGATAGCCTGGAATGTTGTTTTTAATGAAACACACAAAGTTGTGGACAGGGTAGTTGACCAGAGGGAGGAAGATATGATGGATAATTAGTTTATTTTAAATCTCGATATTCATGTGAGTTTGTGAAGATTTTCATACTTGCGATTTAGGTAGAATTTTAAAAGTGGAAGTCTTCTTTGTCTGCGTCTACAAGTAAGTCTTGAACAGATGCTCAGAAAGTAACCTATTAACAAGAACTTATTTATATTTATATTTCCAAGCATGAAACATTAGAAAATGAAAGACCAATTTGAAGTTTATGTGTGATCTTCATCTTTCAGTAATTCCAATTTTCTTACTAATTAGCACCAATGAGTGTTGCTTGGAAAAGAGTTATTTCCAAGATAATTGATACAGCCAAGCTATTAAAGAGAGAGAAAGGAGAGAGAGAGATCATGTTTTGAGCAGTGGTTTTATAAACTTATTTTCTGCAAAGGCCTTTGTTTTCCTCTTTTATTTGAATCTAGAAGCAACGAGAAGCAAAGTAGTGGGGGAGGGAAGGTGAGATTTACATAGTAGTAAGTGAGATTCAAAAGAATATTTTATAAGATTCTTGGGGTACAGGGCTTGTTAGAAACAAATTGTACTGTTCGAGAGGGGAGAGGTGGTGTTAGGTTCAGAGAATAACCCGGTTGGGGTGGTTATGTTACTTGCCTCTGCAGTCCTATTTGCCTTGGTGGGAGGAAAGGGAAAAGATAGCCAGATGTTGCAAATGATCCATGGCCACCTGGTCTGACAGAGTGGAGACCTGGGCATCAGCAGCTGGTAATGCTCCTTGGCCAGTCAAGGTAATTGTTCAGCCAGCTGTGTTGGAGGAAGCAGACCACCGTATTTCTTACATTATAGTTGACATTTTTTTCTGGCACAGAAACAGGTAAAATCTGCCAAAGATAGGAATTCCTGAGACCCTGAGTAAACAGTTGCCTTGTAATTCAAACTCTCAAGACAGAGGCCATATGTAGCCCTTCTTAGAGATCTGCGTGGACTGGGGCTGAGTGATTAGGAGCCAGGTTGTCATTGGAAATGCTCAGTTTCTCTTCTTACAGATGTCCCAAAATGGTTGCTTGATGGGGCTGTCTCCTACCGAGGTAGTCTGTGTTCAGCGTAACACATCAGCTGCCTTCTGAAAGTTAGTGTGAGACTTAAGTGCTTATTCAACTATGCTTCGTTGCAGAACAGTCACCTTACTTTTGGATGGATTCCTAATTTAATAACAGGGAGTCTATTTGCTCTACAAAATTGCACGTGGGATGTTTCCTCCTGAGTATCACATAAGAGCAGGTAGTTGATTGCCTGGAATGAGTGGAGGCAGGAAGGCAGTTCTCACTTCCCTTGTGGAGGTGATTCCTGTTATTCTCCATCTCCAGAGACCAGGAATTCTAGTAGGGAAATATCCAGCTCCTGAGCTATTCTACCTAACAGTGGATTTGTTGGGGCACAAAGATGTGTGTCTCCCACTGTATTCAGCTTTGCCAAATCATCCTACAGGTGATTGTGCGTGACCGGAAGTGACTGGCTTGCCGAGCCTTGTGTTGGCGTTAGCAGTACCCCACTTCATCTCCCGTTATCATCTCAGTCTCTGGACTGTGTGGTTTTCGGAACCCCTTGCTTTATTGCCAGGGCAGGTGGTAGTTCATGTCCTGTTGCCGGGAAGGTGTTTGGTCATGAGTGTGGGCCTGACATTCTGCACTGGTTCTCGGAGTACATTGACCACAATTCATTGTGGACCCAGATGGTAAAAGGGAGTGGCCTGTTCCTCAGGGCCGAGATGGAATGGGATGTGGCGATTGTACAGAGGCTAGGTCCACGCTTCTCTGAGTTGTGTGAAAAGGGCTATAGAAACACAAGTTCGGGATCCCTGGGTGGCGCAGCGGTTTAGCGCCTGCCTTTGGCCCAGGGCGCGATCCTGGAGACCGGGGATCGAATCCCACGTCGGGCTCCCGGTGCATGGAGCCTGCTTCTCCCTCTGCCTGTGTCTCTGCCTCTCTCTCTCTCTCTCTCTGTGACTACCATAAATAAATAAAATTAAAAAATTAAAAAAAAAAAAAAAAAGAAACACAAGTTCTGTTTTCTGGAAGAAAAGTCAAGGTTGAGGTAGAATCTCACAGGGTAGATATTTTTTCTTAAAACAGTTTATTTATTTACGAGAGAGAGAGAGAGAGAGAGAGAGAGAGAGAGAGAATGAGCAGGTAAGAAGTGGCAGAGGGAGAGAGAGAAGGTGACTGACTCCCCGCTGAGCACCTGATGTGGGGCTCCTCTCCAGGGCTCTGAGATCATGACCTGAGCTGAAGGCAGATGCTTAACTGCATGAGCCCCCCAGACACCCCTCATAGGATGGATTGAAACCTGCTTTTATGGGCTGACTTGGAGACATCCCCACCATATTCACAGTATCAACAGGAATATGTGTCCCAGAATCTAGGATAGAATTACAAGTGAACTTTTGGCAACAACTCCATTTGATTTGGGTGGAGGAGGGACTGAGTAGTACTCCTTGAAGTTTAGTTTGGTCCCTTAGGGACTCAGCTACCACTCAATGAGTGAAGGAGAGAGTCTGGTCTGTGGCTCAAGGCACTAAAAGTAATTTCTAGAGGGAGGGATCCTGCAACCTCCAGGACACCTTTCATTATTCATCCAGGTCAAGTTTGGACCTTTTGCTGCCTCTTTTCTCTTTTCATTTGTTCCTTTCTCTTTCATTCTTGAGGTCATTTAATTGTCATTGTGTTTGTCTAGTCACCTCTCTTGGAGTGCCTTAGCTATATGGTTGATTGGGTGTAGTAAGGAGTATTCCGTGTGTGCAGATCCCCGGGCTCTCCATTCTGGTGCACACACATCTGCGATGGTAGTTCAGGGCCGGGGCTGTGGAGCTACATTGCTTGGACTTGGATTCTGGCTGTGCCAAGAATATCATGCCAACAGTGTGATGATAATACCTCATTGACCTCGTGGCACCTCTTGTTCCTTATATGTGAATGATGATAATAGTGGTACCTACCTTGCATGCCAGAAGTGAAATCATAGGCTTTTGTGTGTATAACCTAAAATTTCTTTCAGACGATTCACTTGGAATCAAAATTAATTTTGTATATTGTTGTAAGCATCTATCCATCCTGCCGTATACTGTCTGATATTTGCTGTTCACAGACACATAGAAGGTTATGTTACTTATGGTCACGTGACTTGACTAATGTCAATGAAATGTGAACAGAAGTGAAGTGTGTCACTTCAAGGCAGAAGTCTTTGAGGGCCAGTGCACTGTCTGCTACATTTCTCCACCCGTGCACTCCCCGTTGGTCACAGGCGCTGTTCCAAATGGTGGAAGCTCTCGCATGGGGGCCCAGGAGTGCAGAAAATGGGGAGCATAGTTCTCAGAGGACATGTGGTGTCCACAGTAGGAGTGAGGTAATCAATCTTCAGTGTCACATACCACTAACTTTTGTGAGTTATGACCATTGTTCCCCTATTAATTCTGAGGAGTGCCTTCACCATGTTATATTTTAAATCTGTTTTTCTGACAGTATAGATTAGTGATGTAGAGGGTAAAGCAGATGTAATTAACTTTCCATGTAGTTCTTTTTATTTTATTTTATTTTTTAAAGATTTATTTATTTATGATAGACATAGAGACAGAGAGAGGCAGAGACACAGGAGGGAGAAGCAGGCCCATGCCTGGAGCCCGATGTGGGACTTGATCCCGAGACCCAGGATCACGCCCCGGGCCAAAGGCAGACGCTAAACCGCTGAGCCACCCAGGGATCCCCCATGTAGTTCTTTTTAAGTGGCTGCTTTTGGTCTGGGAGTTGCACTGTAAAAAATTAACGTTTATATTCTTGTCAAAACTATGTATCTTTTATTAGGTCTTTCTTGATAGACATGTACTCCTCTTCTAACTGCTGGGGTGAGGCCTGAGAAAGGCTGGCATGAAACTAAAGGATCTCACTGTTTTTTAACGGATTTTTTAAAGATTTTATTTATTTATTTATGAGAGTGATAGATACAGAGAGAGAGGCAGAAACACAGGCAGAGGGAGAAGCAGGGTCCACGCAGGGAGCCAGATGTGGGACTCGATCCCAGGACTCCCAAGATCATGCCCTGGGCCAAAGGCAGGCACCCAATCGCTGAGCCACCCAGGGATCCCCAGATCTCACTGTTTGATGTGATTATTCTGGAGTAATAGAATAGCAGGATAGTGTGCCATCTTGGGTCAGACCTTGTCCATTTCGTGTTCTCTCTCAGCACTAATAAGACAGAAGGCCAGTATCTCTATGTTACTTTCAGATTCCTTTGTTTTCTTAATGAATTTCATGAGCTTATTTTACTTAACAAGCAAGGGTTTTCAGTATCAAAGTATAACATGTATGTCACACACCCCCCGCCATATCGTCTGATTTATACCCTTTTTAGCCAAAGAAGTGGCCTATCATGTATCAAACAGTGTATTCCATATGCAATTAGCATTTCATTTTTTTTTGCAATTAGCATTTTAATTATAACTTGTTTCTTTTGCACATTGCGGGACTTCTTTTCTTTTGTACTATTGCAGCCACAATTGCTTTTTTTCTCCTTGTCATTTCTGTGTTTAGTTCAGCCAAATGCTAATAAATTAAATGGTCTTAATGGACAGCCTGCAGAATAAATTTACCAATTTGAATGCCTTTAACGTCTTTGTTGTCTGATTGCTGAGGCTAGGACTTCCAGTACAGTGTTGAATAGCAGTGGTGAGAGTGGACATCCCTTTCTTGTTCCTGATCTTAGGGAAAGGCTCCCAGTGGTTACCCATTGAGAATTATATCTGCTGTGGGCTAAAAACTATAGAACACTTCTGAAAGAAATTGAGGAAGACACAAAGAGACGGAAAAATATTCCATGCTCATGGATTAGAAGAATGAATATTGTGAAGATGTCAATGTTACCCAGGGCAATTTACACGTTTAACGCAATCCCTAACAGAATACCATGGACTTTCTTCAGAGAGTTAGAACAAATTATTTTAAGATTTGTGTGGAATCAGAACAAGACCCCCGAATAGCCAGGGGAATTTTAAAAAAGAAAACCATAGCTGAGGGTATCACAATGCCAGATTTCAGGTTGTACTACAAAGCTGTGGTCATCAGGACAGTGTGGTCCTGGCATAAAAACAGGCACATAGATCAATGGAACAGAATAGAGAGCCCAGAAGTGGACCTTCAACTCTATGGTCAACTAATATTTGATAAAGGAGGAAAGACTATCCATTTGAAGAGAGACAGTCTCTTCAATAAATGGTGCTGGGAAAATTGGACATCCACATGCAGAAGAATGATACTAGACCACTCTCTTGCACCATACACAAAGATAAACTCAAAACGGATGAAAGATCTAAATGTGAGACAAGATTCCATCAAAATCCTAGAGGAGAACACAGGCAACACCCTTTTTGAACTCAGCCACAGGTAACTTCTTGCAAGATACATCCACGAAGGCAAAAGAAACAAAAGCAAAAATGAACTATTGGGACTTCATCAAGATAAGAAGCTTTTGCACAGCAAAGGATTAGAGTCAACAAAACTAAAAGGCAACCTACAGAATGGGAGAAGATATTTGCAAATGACTATCAGATAAAGGGCTAGTTTCCAAGATCTATAAAGAACTTACTCAACTCAACAGCAAGAAGAAACAAACAATCCAATCATGAAATGGGCAAAAGACATGAACAGAAATCTCACAGAGGGAAGACATAGACATGGCCAACACGCACATGAGAAAATGCTGTGCATCACTCGCCATCAGGGAAATACAAATCAAAACCACAATGAGATACCACCTCACACCAGTGAGAATGGGGAAAATTAACAAGGCAGGAGATCCTGCCACAAATGTTGGAGAGGATGCGGAGAGTAAAGGGAACCCTCTTGCACTGTTGGTGGGAATGTGAACTGGTGCAGCCACTCTGGAAAACTGTGTGGATGGTTCCTCGAAGAGTTAAAATAGACCTGCCCTATGACCCAGCAATTGCACGGCTGGGGATTTACCCCAAAGATACAGATGCAATGAAATGCCGGGACACCTGCAACCGGATGTTTCTAGCAGCAATGGCCACAATAGCCAAACTGTGGAAGGAGTCTCGGTGTCCATCAGAAGATGAATGGATAAAGAAGATGTGGTTTATGTATACAATGGAATATTCCTCAGCCATTAGAAACGACAAATACCCACCATTTGCTTCGATGTGGAATGAACTGGAGGGTATTATGCTGAGTGAAGTAAGTCAATCGGAGAAGGACAAATGTTATATGTTCTCATTCATTTGGGGAGTATAAGGGAAGGGAGAAGAAATGTGTGGGAAATATCAGAAAGGGAGACAGGAACATAAAGACTCCTAACTCTGGGAAACGAACTAGGGGTGGTAGAATGGCAGGAGGGCGTGGGGTGGTGGGGGTGAATGGGTGACGGGCACTGAGGGGGGCACTTAATGGGATGAGCACTGGGTGTTATTCTGTATGTTGGGAAATTGAACACCAATAAAAAATAAATTTATTATAAAAAAAAAAGAAATGACAAATACATTGCTTCAACGTGGATGGAACTGGAGGGTATTATGCTGAGTGAAATAAGTCAATCGGAGAAGGACAAACATATGGTCTCATTCATTTGGGCAATATAAATAATAGTGAAAGGGAATAGAAGGGAAGGGAGAAGAAATGTGTGGGAAATACTAGAAAGACAGAACATAAAGACTCCAAACTCTGGAAACGAACTAGGGGTGGTGGAAAGGGAGGTGGGCGCGGGAGGTGTGTGAATGGGTGATGGGCACTGATGGGGGCACTTGACGGGATGAGCATGGGTGTTCCGTATGTTGGCAATTTGAACACCAATAAAAAATAAATTTATTATAAAAAATAAGGAAAAAATAGGAATAAATTTTAGTTATAAATTTCATTTAAATTGGTATGCTACAAATTATACAGAAGACCAAAATTTGAGTGTCACTAGTTAACGAAATTGATATGCATCTTTGGTTTCTAACTTGAATAAATATTGATAGGTCACTAGGACACTGTTGTGTGCTTAGTGAATTTAGAGAATTGACTTTTAATCTTGTGTCCTTTTATTGAAGAGGCTGTCTTCCAATGATAGTCTGTCCTCCTTTATCGAATATTAGTTGACCATAAAGTTCAGGGTCCACTTCTGGGTTCCTCTATTCTGTTCCATTGATCTATGTGTCTGTTTTTGTGCCAGGACCACACTGTCGTGATGACCACCAGCTTTGTAGTACAACCTGAACTCTGGCATTGTGATGCCCCCAGCTATGGTTTTCTTTTTTAAAATTCCCCTGGCTATTCGGGGTCTTTTCTGATTCCACACAAATCTTAAAATAATTTGTTCTAACTCTCTGAAGAAAGTCCATGGTATTTTGATAGGGATTGCGTTAAACGTGTAAATTGCCCTGGGTAACATTGACATCTTCACAATATTCATTCTTCTAATCCATGAGCATGGAATATTTTTCCGTCTCTTTGTGTCTTCCTCAATTTCTTTCAGAAGTGTTCTATAGTGTTTAGGGTATAGATCCTTTACCTCTTTGGTTAGGTTTATTCCTAGGTATCTTATGCTTTTGGGTGCAATTGTAAATGGGATTGACTCCTTAATTTCTCTTTCTTCAGCCTCATTGTTAGTGTATAGAAATGCCATTGATTTCTGGGCATTGATTTTGTATCCTGCCATGCTACCAAATTGCTGTATGAGTTATATCAATCTTGGGGTGGAGGCTTTTGTGTTTTCTATGCACAGTATCATGTCATCTGCAAAGAGGGAGAGTTTACCTTCCTCTTTGCCAGTTTGAATGCCTTTTGTTTCTTTTTGTTGTCTGATTGCTGGGGCTAGGACTTCTAGTACTATGTGATATCAATGGTGAGATGTGGACATTCCTGTCTTGTTCCTGATCTTAGGGGAAAGGCTCCCAGTGCTTCCCCATTGAGAATGATATTTGCTGTGGGCTTTTCATAGATGGCTTTTCAGATGTTGAGGAATGTTCCCTCTATCCCTACACTCTGAAGAGTTTTGATCAGGAATGGATGCTGATTTTGTCAAATGCTTTCTCTGCATCTAATGAGAGGATCCTATGGTTCTTGGGTTTTCTCTTGCTGCTATGATGAATCACATTGATTGTTTTACTAGTGTTGAACCAGCCTTGTGTCCCGGGAATAAATCCTACTTGGTCATGGTGAATAATTTTCTTTATGTATTGTTGGATCCTATTCGCTAGTATCTTGTTGAGAATTTTTGCATCCATGTTCATCAGGGATATTGGTCTGTAATTCTTCTTTTTGGTGGGGTCTTTGTCTGGTTTTGGAATTAAGGTGATGCTGGCCTCATAGAACGAATTTGGAAGTACTCCATCCCTCTCTATCTTTCCAACAGCTTTAGTAGAATAGGTATGGTTTCTTCTTTAAACGTTTGATAAAATTCCCCAAGGAAGCCATCTGGCCCTGGACTTTTGTGTCTTGGGAGGTTTTTGATGACTGCTTCAATTTCCTCCCTTGTTATTGGCCTGTTCAGGTTTTCTGTTTCTTTCCAGAAATGCATCCATTTTTTTAGATTGCCTAATTTATTGGCATATAGCTGCTCATAATATGTTTTTAAAATCGTTTGTATTTCCTTGGTGTTGGTAGTGATCTCTCCTTTCTCATTCATGATTTTATTAATTTGAGTCTTCCCTCTCTTCTTTTTAATGAGGCTGGCTAATGGTTTATCTGTCTTATTAATTCTTTCAAAGAACCTATTCCTGGTTTTGTTGATCTGTTCCACAGTTCTTCTGGTCTCGATTTTGTTGAGTCTGCTCAAATTTTTATTAACTCTCTTCTTCTGCTGGGTGTAGGATCTATTTGCTGTTTTTTCTCTAGCTTCTTTATATGTAAGGTTAGCTTTTATTTGAGTTCTTTCCAGTTTTTGGATGGATGCTTGTATTGCGATGTGTTTCCCCCTCAGGACTGCTTTTGCTGTATCCCAAAGGTTTTGAATGGTCGTATCTTCATTCTCATTAGTTTCCATGAATCTTTTTAATTCTTCCTTAATTTCCTGGTTGACCCTTTCATCTTTTAGCAAGATGGTCCTTAACCTGCACGTGGTTGAAGTCCTTCCATGCTTCTTGTTGTCATTTAGTTCTAATTTCAAGGCATTATGGTCCGAGAATATGCAGGGGACGATCCTAATCTTTTGGTTTCGGTTGAGACCCAGTATGTGGTCTATTCTGGAGAAAGTTCCATGTGCACTTGAGAAGAATGTGTATTCAGTTGCGTCTGGATGTAAAGTTCTGTAGATATCTGTGAAATCCATCTGGTCCAGTGTATCATTTAAGCTCTCGTTTCTTTGGAGATTTTATGTTGTGTTTAGAAGACCTATCGAGGGATCCCTGGGTGGCGCAGCAGTTTGGTGCCTGCCTTTGGCCCAGGGCGATCCTGGAGACCTGGGATCGAATCCCACGTCGGGCTCCCGGTGCATGGAGCCTGCTTCTCCCTCTGCCTGTGTCTCTGCCTCTCTCTCTCTCTGTGACTATCATAAATAAATAAAAAATAAAAAAAAAGAAGACCTATCGAATGTAGAAAGCGCTAGATTGAAGTCAAGTATAAGTGTATTATCTAAGTATGTCTTAAATATGGTCAGTTGGCAGGGGCCTGGACGCCCCGGGGGCAGGGCCGCTGATCTGCTCTGCTTGGGACAGGAGCCTCCTCACTGTCCTGGGCCCTTTTCCTCTGCCTGTCCCAGGGGGGAGGCCGGATCCTGGGCTGTGTCCCCGGCGCCCTGTGCTCCCGGGCCTGCGCTGTTGAATTAGTGCTCCTGGGCCGCACAGCTCCCTCTGCATGGAGCCTCCGCCTGAGCCCCCCCGAGCTGCTCCCGGGTCCAGCCAGGTGCACTGCAGCCCTTTAGTGAGCTCCGTGTACTCTCCCCAGGGCGCAGGTGTCTGTTAGTGTCCCAGGGAGCCTGAGGGCACCCCCGCCCTCCTGGGGTCCTGCTTGAACTCCCTGCGAGTGCCTTTCGTCCTGGGAAGATTGGTGAAGCTTCTACTTCTCCCGGACGGGGCTTTCTTGTCCTGGGGGCACTCGCCCCGGCCTTAAACCGGCTCCTCACGGGCCCCTCCCCCTTGGATGCCTTTTGTTTCTTTATTAATTTTTTCCCCTTTCCCCCCCCCTCCTGCCTTGATAGAAGCGTGAACTCTTCTCACTGTAGCATTCTTTAAATCTCAGGCTGAATTTGTATATTTTCAGGATGACTTGAAGGTTATCTGGGTAATTTGGTGGGGACAGGTGACTTGGGGACCCTACTCTTCTACCATCTTGGCCCGCCTCCTATAGTCTCATTTTTTTTTAAATTTTTTAAAAAATTTATTTATGATAGTCACACACACACAGAGAGGCAGAGACACAGGCAGAGGGAGAAGCAGGCCCCATGCACCGGGAGCCCAACGTGGGATTCTATCCCGTGTCTCCAGGATCGTGCCCTGGGCCAAAGGCAGGCGCTAAACCGCTGTGCCACCCAGGGATCCCTTTAATCACTTCTTATAGTTAGAATTATTCCTTCTCAGTTCTATGAAGTTACTTTGAGATACATTTTTTTTCAAGATTATATTATTTTCAAATGAGACATACAGAGAGAGGCAGAGACATAGGCAGAGGGAGAAGCAGGCTCCCTGTGGGGTGTGCGATGCAAGACTTGATCCTAGGACCCCGGGATCATGACCGAAACCAAAGGCAAGATGCTCAACCACTGAGCCACTCATGGGCCCAGAAGACTACATTTCCACACCTGGAGGCTTTTGCAAATGTCCACAAATGTTCAGCCATCCGACCAACTTCTGAAGGGAAGCCAGCCCACTCTCAGGGGATCTCAGAGATTTGAGAGGCTTGGGCCTCCTCGCACATATGCTTTGGGCACCCTTGGCCACTGCCCTCTGTGCGCATGCGCAGGGATGCCAGCTTCTGAGGTGCGCAGGCGCATTCGCATTTAGCAGCGTTGCTAGGTTACACTGGTTCTGCGTAGGAAGATTCTAAGTCGTTGGGCTTAGTCCCTGAGACGTTGAGGCGAGGCCCACTTGCCTTATTGCTGACGATGAGTGTCTCGCACTAGAGGCGGTGAAACCTGTGTCACCGAAGCCTCGGCTTCGTTATGAAAAAGAGATCTGCAGCGCAGGATGGGTGGGGCCTGCAGCGCTTCGGCTCCAACCTCAGGCCTCTGAGCGACCGCTCACCGCCTATGATTGTTTCCAGCTTCCACAGCCCCGGCCCCGGATACCACATCAAGTATCAAGATCTCAGGGAAATCCACAGAGCTGTGGTCGCTGATGATCCAAAAAAATTGCAGGACGTAGAGGAGTTTGCTGC
>NW_023330710.1:0-46100 GCF_011100685.1 Canis lupus familiaris | reverse complement strand
TCTCTATTTGACATTCTCAAAAGTTATGTTGTCAGCTGGTGAACATCTGTCTAGAATTCTTATACAAACAATATAGTTGGTAATAGTATACAATATCCATTAATGTTGAACAAGGGTGTGTGTTCTCTGGTATTGTGAAACCTAGAATATTGCTTTCATTTCTATGTGTGTTATGAATCAGTGGCATAAATTTAAATTTTTGTCTGACTTCATCTCAGATGGATATTATTTCATTTACCTATACAATGTTTTTTGTTTTCTACCTTTTCAGTATGTCCTCAACCTTCTCTCCAAATTTCTTTAATTTTGAAAATAATTATTTTTATAAGGTTAGGACAACTAATTACTAAATGATTTGCAATCAGAATCATTGTTAAATATATATATTATTTTATTACCATAATTAAATATATATATCTTTCTTTTTTATTCAGGTAAGAGTGGCTGAACTATATAACAAACAATTTTAAAATCTCAGCGACTTACTGCAGTGAAACTTCTAGCTTATGCTACTAGTCTACATGAGTGAGTGGGGCTTTCCTCCTTACTGTCACAAAGGATCATAGGCTAAAGGAGGCTCTGCATCTTGTAGTTGCACTATCTGAAACATGAGGCTTCTTTGACAGAGGTTGAGAGTTGAAGGTTCCCAGATGGACTTGGAAATGCTTTGATTTAGAAGGTCCCATACCGTTTCCTTCCATAGACCATGGGCTCTAACCATAGTTCATGTGGCTTTATGTAATAACAGGGGGCAAGGAGTGTGAGGGAAAACTTGAATATTGGTGGACAATAACATGCATGCCATATTTGATACCTTTAAATTTCAGTTCCACATTGCTTGGCTTGAATGAAGCAGGTGTGGGTTACTATATTCATTTATCCAGGAGGGAGACAGAAAGAAACATCTTTGTTAAAATACATTGTTATTTGTTTTTTTTTTAAATTTTTTAAAATTTGTATTTAATAATGATAGTCACACAGAGAGAGAGAGAGCAGAGACATAGGCAGAGGGAGAAGCAGGCTCCGTGCACCAGGAGCCCGACGTGGGACTGGATCCCGGGTCTCCAGGATCACGCCCTGGGCCAAAGGCAGGCGCCAAACTGCTGCGCCACCCAGGGATCCCAATACATTGTTATTTGTATCAGCCAAACAGTGAATACAATTTTTCTTAAACTGGTATGGTTATGCACTATGAAAAAACACAAAAAGTGTGTAAGATGCCAGAGAAAAATGGTCATAAAAAAAAAAACAGAATACTTGACCAAGTGAGACTCAAGTGATAGTTTTTAATCCTACAAAAAAATTTTAAAGGCATGACAAGGCTAACAAAAAGGCATATTGGGCAGGTACTACAAGGAACTGCATAGAATGTCTTAATAGGTAGTTTATATAAAAATACATTGTGTGAACAGTTATAACAGTGAATAAACAAAGTCTCAGTTCTCCTGAACTTAGCTTAAAAAGCATAATAATGGCTACCCTTTACTTGGGCTTACTTTAGTACTCCTGTTACTACTTTACATACATTATTTCATTTAATCCTTATAACAATCTCACAAGGCTATTGTAATTGAAGAGGAAAGGCTGAGGTGAACTTTGAGGAGTTAAGCATCGTATATATTTTTTTAAGTTTATTTATTTATTTATTCATGAGAGCACACAGAGAGAGGCATAGACATAGGCAGAAGGAGAAGCAGGCCTCCTGCAGGGACCCGATGTGGTACTCGATCCCAGGACTGCAGGATCATGCCCTGAGCCAAAGGCAGACGCTCAACCACTGAGCCACTGAGGTGTTCCAGCATCGTATCTTTTAATGGTTTTTTTTATTCCTGTGAATCAGTAGTAGGCTTAGAAATGTTAGGTTGGGTCATATGAAATAATCATTATTGTAGGTTAAAAATGATCAAATATTGGCAGTTTCACACAATTCAACCTAGTAGTCAAAACTTCTGGAAATTATTATCAGAACAAAACTAGGAATTGTTGTCCATTATGATGGTAACAATGTTTACTGAGTACTTCAGTGTGTCCACTATTGTACTAATGTTTCACATGTATTTTTCCTTTTAATTCTGGATTAGTTTCCTATGACTTCTGCAAAGAAATTATCACAAACTTAGTGGTTAAAAGAGGCCTACACATTTATGATCTTGTAATCTGGAAGTCAGAAGTCAGTGTAGGTTTCACTGGGCTAAAATTAAATTATGTAGGTTTATGTTCCTTCTGAAAGTTCCAGAGGAGAATCCTTTCCTTTAGCTTTTCCAGCTTCTTAAGGGTGTCTGCATACCTTGACCCATGGCCTCTCCCTCCATCTAGAAAGCCAGTGATTCCATCCTTTAGACTTCTGACTCAGTACTCACAGTTCTTTCTTTGGTTCTAAAGGACCCCTTGTGATTACTTTGGATCCATGTGCATAATACAAGATGATCTCCCTACCTCAAGGTCCTTAACTCTTTTTATAGCTACCCTTTAGACCCACTTTCATGAAAATTTTAATGCCCTCTGCCCAGCTGAGAGCACAAGTCAGGCTCATTAATTTCAGAAACAGTATCTACCCTGTCTCTGTCTCCTACCCAAATGGAATATTTTATATCAGATATCTCTATTCATATGTGTCTCCATCACACACATTCTGTCACTCACAAAGACACACCAATGCACTTCCATCCATAGTAATCATTTTTAATTTAAGTTAGAACATTTGTTCATTAGGCATTTATCTGAAAGCCCTGCCTTGCCACGATCACCATGAACTGCCAAAAGCATAGGTAAAATGACTGATACTCTAAAAAGACAGGACTATATACACTGTTACTTTTTCTGTTCTCTAATCACTTTGTTAAAAAATAAGTATATCAAACACACATAAAAATAAAGCCTTTAACTTTTCTCATGTAAAGGAATGGTAATCTTTTTTTAAAATAAAGCAATAGTATTGTAAAGTACATCTCTGCATCTTTTGTAAGAACTCTTTCTTGAGTACATTTTTTATTTCTTTCCTCTCTCCAGCAGCCCCTGGCCACTCCCACTCCTTCCTTTGTGGTGTGCCGCCCCCGCTGCCTAGCTCTGACCGACTGAGGACATTCTTAATGTAATTGAATGTTCTTAACGTAAATATTTACAGGAAAACTCCTCAAGGTTAGTAAGAGATAAGTGATTCATCATCTTTTCTTTTATTTCTGGGACTGCCAGGAAACTCAGGCCCTAAATTTGGCACTAATATGGAAAACAGCTTCTCTTGTCCTTATGTGTGAATTCATGATTATATTTCATTATTAGCCAAAGATTTGTGTGTTTCAAATTATTTAAAATCGTGGACATAGTATGTATTTTAAGGGAGTAATATTAAAATCATTTATAAGCTACCAGATAGAGCTTCTGGCGAGGGCTTTTAGGCAAATGATTTCTAAAAGGGATGGATTTGGGAAGAGAAGGTTGTTATCCCTCAAAGGCATCCATGAGCAGAAACTTAAAGTGGTAACCTGGCTTTAATTCTTCAGGCAATTGATGATAGGGCACTATCTAGAATTCTGCTTGTCATTTTTGTGATTTGGTCTGCCTGAGCTGAGCTAGTGAGGATGTTGAAGTTCAAAATTTTGCAGAGGTAGAACATATAAAAAAAGAGTCTGAAATGCCAAGTGGCCTGACATACTGATGTCATATTCTAGGATTGTGGGTAAGCACATAGAAATATGAAATCAGACAGGAAGACAAACCATAAGGGACTCTTAATTAAGACAAACCATAAGAGACTCTTAATTATAGAAAACAAACTGAGGGTTGCTGGAGAGGCTTGAGGTGGGGGAATGGGGTAACTGGGTGATGGGCATTATGGAGGGCATGAGATGAGTACTGGGTATTATGTAAAACAGATGAATCACTGAACTCTACCTCTGAAACCAATAATACATTATATGCCATGTTAACTAGTTTAAATAAAAATAGAAGAAAATTTCCATTTTATGGACATGATCAAAAGTATATGATTACTAATTATACATAGGGGATAAAAAAAACCCCACATAGATATATAGATTCCAAAACATTCCATTCTTGTGTGCCATGACATAAACAAGAGTGGCTTTAACCCTGGAATACAAGCCAATGGAAGTCTTGTCATCATTGTTCTGGCATAATGTCTGTGTGTAGTAAATGCTTCATAACTAATATTGAATTACCGAGGGCAAATTTTAAATAGTGCACACTTTTGAAAGTGGTTGTGTTTCATAAATAGGAAAAAGAAGAGTCAGAATCTAGCTGTGGTAATAGTGTAATAATGGCTTGGATCATTTATCTGCAAAATTAATAGGGATTTTGGAGATAGGATTGATAACTAAGGGGGACAAAGAGGTGTTATTTTTCATGTATCTTTGGTAAGAAGAGACCAAGTTGATGAGGACAATGGAGGTGACAGAATGAAGCCTTTTCTCTGGTTTGAGTCCCAAGGAAGGAAGTGGAAGAAGAGCCATGTTATGAAGACGTGGTGATACTTTGGGAAGAAGATAGGCTGATTTGGAGCCCAGGAAACAAGTGCCCACATACTTTTGAGATCTTAAGAAGTTAGTACAGTGAGGGTCTGTGCTGTCATGAATATGACAGCCCTCCTCCACAGAGGAGCATTCTTAAGGAGGATGTGGGTGTCTGAAATGGTGGCTCCGAAATGAACTGACATGTTCTTGAACCTATGAGATACTTGCAGTGATACTTAGATGCTACTGGGGAAGATTTTGAGTAATATCTTTATGTTCAAGAGCATTTATTCCCTACTTTTGATTTTTCTATGTGGAGGGAACTCTTGGTCTGTCTCTTCCCCCTTAACCTGCTAGAAGAGTTTTAAAGGAAAAACTGGATATTTGTGCCCAACATCTCCATCTCCCCTTTATCTTTGGAAAGAGCCTGGCTGCAAGAAGCACAGCTCCTACTTTTCTCTCTGTCAGGCAGTGAGAGGATCTGTCTTACCTAGGAAAGCCTGTGGTTTACCTCTGCTATGACATGGGAAGCCGTCTATGCCTATTTTGAGGGTTTAACATTAGAAAGGCCCACAAATCTGGAGATAGGAGCCACTTTGTTCCATAATCATTTTACTAGTAGTAAAGATGATATTTTGGACTCCTGCCTCATTCTTGTTTTATTTCTAAAATGTTTCAAGACACAGGCAGATACTGTAATAATTCATTGATATTATAAAATATATGATTTGCATGCAAAAATCAACCGATTTCATGATAGCAGTGTTTCTTAACTGAGCTGCCCCCCTGTCCCCATGTGAGGAGGGGACATTCTGGGTTTTCCTGACAGGGGATGGTATTGATACCAGCATCTACTGGGTAGTTAACAGAGATTTGCTAAATGTCTTAAAATGCATGGGCTAGCCCCCTTCTCCCCAGCCAAAAACAACAACAAAAATTACTGGTCTCAGAATGTCATTAGTGCAGTACAAAGGCTGAGAGACCCTAATATACACAAATAATAATCTTTGAGAAAATAAAATGAGATCTCCATTGGGCAGAAACTCTGTTTCTGCTAAAAACTTAAAAATCTGAAATTTTCGCTTAGAGAAAACGCTGTCAAAAAAAAAGGGAAAATAGTTAGGAACAAATCCAACAATAATTGTGCCAAATATACATGAAGGAAATGGTGTAACATTCTTAACTTAATCAAATTGAATGACATCCCTCCTCTTGTATAGGATGCTTCACCCTTATCAAAAAGGCAGTGCTCCGTAGGTTGATTTGTAGACTTATTTTGATACTAATAAATACATCAGCAAATTTCTTTTTGTGGAATTAGATAAGTTGATAGCAAATTTCATATAGAAAATAACTTGTAAAGAAGATGTGGCTTATGTATACAATGGAATATTACTCAGCTATTAGAAATGACAAATACCCACCATTTGCTTCAACGTGGATGGAACTGGAGGGTATTATGCTGAGTGAAGTAAGTCAGTCGGAGAAGGACAAACATTATATGTTCTCATTCATTTGGGGAATATAAATAATAGTGAAAGGGAATATAAGGGAAGGGAGAAGAAATGTGTGGGAAATATCAGAAAGGGAGACAGAACGTAAAGACTGCTAACTCTGGGAAACGAACTAGGGGTGGTAGAAGGGGAGGAGGGCGGGGGGTGGGAGTGAATGGGTGACGGGCACTGGGGGTTATTCTGTATGTTAGTAAATTGAACACCAATAAAAAATTAAAAAAAAAAAAGAAAATAACTTGTAAGAATAGCTAGGACATTACTGACAGGACAGAGCTATGAAGGGGGTAGTGCTACTATATTTTAAGACACCCTGTAAAGTCTCTGTAATTAAAATGGTGTGGGACTGGTGCATGAATAGGTAGAACAGTGGATGGATCAAACAATTCTAGAAATAATTGCAAGTACATGTGGAATTTTAGTGTATGAAGAAGTTGTTGAGGGGCACCTGGCTAGCTCAGTCAAAAGAGTATGCAACTCTTGATCTTGGGGTTCATGAGTTTGAGTGCCATGTTGGGTGTAGAGATTATTAAAAAAAGTAAATAGAAAAAAGTCATATCACTGGAGAAAGGATCAATTATTTAATAGATGGTGTTGAGACAACTGGGTAGTCACTTGGGAAAAGATAAAATTATGCCTTTTTCTTATACTAGTAAACAAAAATAAACTTAAAATGGATTGTAAATCTAAAAGAATGAATTCACATAGGATCTAGAAGAAAAACCAATGAATCCTACTAAAATCTGGATTTAGGGAAGGCATTTCTAATATGATTCCAAATCCAGAAGAATTAAAGAAAGAAATGGATAAATTTGACTATCTAAAAATTAAAAATTTCGTGTGAAAAATAACCGTAAGTCAAAAGTTTAATATTTCTAACATATAAAGAACTTTGAAAAGTCATAAAGGATTACAAATCCTATAGAAAAATTGGCAAAAATGCTTGAACAATTTATTAGAATGTATAGTAGTCAGTGCCTTTATATACAAAAATACTCAACTTCATTGATACTGAGTAATTAAAATAAAAACTATGGTAAGATGCCATTTTCCTCATACAGAAGATTGCAAAAATACGAAAGCCTGACAGTATCACTCTATTCACAAGGTTGTGGGGAAGAAGGTATTCTTATTCATGCTGGAAGGAATGTGACACTGTCAAGCCCCATGCAGACTACCTATACATTTACTTTTGGGCCAATGGACAATTTTTCTGTCTGCTTTCTTTGACATTTGTGCATTTAATGATGTTGACATTTTCCCTCTATCTTTGCTTTCATGGTTTTCCATATCCATTCTCGTGTGGAACTTGCCTATTTCTGATACCACCTTCTTTATCATCAACTTAGTCTTCTTACCTTATATCTTTGGAAATACTAATACAAAAAGGACTTCCTGTGAAATAGTCTTATCACCTAAACTGTAATATTTGATCATCAACCTGGTTAAATTTTGGTCTTTCCTTTATTCATCATCTTTGTGTTCTTCCTGGATAATCCCATTCACTTCTGGAACTTCATCCATCACTGCATTGCTTATGGTGTCAGAGTTAATTTCCCAGTATCTCAGCAAATCCAAGTTCAATTTCTGCTTCCTATATATATCTATTCCAAATTTGCCATCTATCCTTTTCTATTTTTATGGCTAGAATCTTCACATACTACATAGCCTAGAAACTTTGAGATCGTTGTTGTTCTTGCTTCTTTCTCATTACTCACATTGAAGGATTACCACATTTTGGGCCTCCTTCACATGAGTAACTTATTTCTGTGCCCACTGGTGTTGCCTTGATTTAGGTCTTCATCACTTTTTGCCAGAGTTAATGATGACTTCCCTATTTTCCTTATTCCAGTTTCTTCTTTTTAATGCCCATTTTCAACAAGCCAACCATATTATCCTTCTAAAATACAAATCTGATTTTATCTACAAGATACTTAAACACTTTCAAGAGATCTATGTTCATACATGTATGCATTTATTTGTCAGTTCATTCATCAATATTTTTGGGTAACTGTGCCAGGAATTGTCTGTGTCCAGTGTTATAAAGATAACTAACTTTGTAAATTGACATAGGTCTTTTATTAGCATCATAGGAATAAAAGGCAATAATGTTTTATTTTCCCAAGGCTGCAGTTTAAATATATTAAATTCATCGATTAATTTTTCTTTTACACCAAGTTTCACTATGTTTCTCTCTAACCCTGCATAACTTATTCCCTGATAAGGAATTTTCTTCTCTATTTCTTCCATTCTCTTACCATTTTATACTAGGAAATTCCTAAGACAAGAATCCTGAAGTAATAACACAACTAACATTTATTGAACACTTACTAAGTGCCAGACACTGACAACTGTATTACTGAATGCTTAATTCTTACAATAAGTCTTTGGACTAGGTATTATTATTAGCTCTGTTTTATGAAGGAGAAAATAAGTCCTGTACTCCATAAAGCATAGTGAGAAACTTTCAAAATCACACAGCTAACAGCGAGTGAGCAGAGATTTCAGCCCAGATCTTCTGATTTCCTACCCTACATTATTTACAGTTAATATATTACCTACTATGTAGTAGACACTTAGTAAATGCTTGTTGAATAAATAAATACATGTGTAACAATAATTAAAAGTCCTCCACATATGAAAAAGATTTTACTAGCAATTTCCTCTGTGTTCTCTAGAGCAGACATTTGGACTCATAATTGGTTTAATTTGCAGAGAAAAGACCTTATGTAACTGCATATATGCAGTCATGATAGATTAAAACTGTTTGCTGTTGTCCAAATTTTTTCCCCCAAATTTATTCTTAAAAAGAACCTCCTAGCCATCACTAGTACCTTCCTGAGATGATTATTGGGTAGTTGATTTACTCTCTATTGGGTAAACATTCTACTTAGTACAAGGCTTTCTTAAGAGTATAGATATTCCAGCATCATTAAGTTTTACTAAACCAAAAGTATCAAATAGCAATGCTTATAGCATAGTGGTAGTATTTTTATTCTTAAAAATGTACTGTAGGGATGCCTGGGTGGCTCAGTAGGTTAAGTGTCTTTTTTTTTTTTTTTTTTTTGACTTTTGATTTTGGTTAAGGTCGTGGTCTTGGGGTCATGGGATTGGGCCCCACCTTGGGCTCTGTGCTTAGCACTGTGTCTGCTTGGGATTTTCTCTCTCTCTTCTCCTTCTGTGTGCTCCCCCTGCTCCTACGCTCTCTTTCTCTCTCGAATAAGTAAATAAAAATAAAAAAAAAATGGTAATGTGTGTGTGTGTGTATATATGTATGTGTATGCCCCTAATCAGATTTATTTAAATACGGGTAGATTTGGAGAATTATACTATAAATATTTTTTAACTCCAAGAGCTTATAATATCAAAGAAATAATATTTACTTTGTTAAGAAGGATTACCTTAATGGACTATATATAAATGAGGAAATATTATGGAAATGTATGTATGCTATGATGCAAAGGTAAGTGAGAACTGTAAAAAAGCTGCAACACACAGAAGCATTGTACTTTGGTATTTCAACATAGAGTGCGGCTCTGAATCAGAAGGTTAGAGTGTGTCAAAACAGGTGCTGAGGCAATTGGATGGAGGAGTTGCTATTAGAAGAACAAAATCAAGAACCAAACATTAACCTGATAGGTGGCAAGATGTAATTAGGAGTGGAAAAAAATGAAGAATTTTTTGATCTGTTCTGCAGAGAATAAATTATTTTTTGGAACCTAATTTCGAATAATTTTCTGACAGTGAGAATGATAGACTTTATTTAGAATGGATCAGTGGTTAATGAAACTGTAAGACAACCTATTGAATGAGAGGACAGACTTACAGATGATATATCTGATAAAGGATCAGTATCCAAAATACGTAAAGGACCAATACAATATGATTGTCAAAAACCAAATAATCCAATTAAAATGGGCAGAAGACAAGAACAGACACTTCTCCAAAGAAGATATACAGATGGCCAACAGACACAGGAAAAGATGCTGAACATCACTTATCAATCAGGAAAATGCAAATCAAAACTACAATGAGATATCACCTCATACCTGTAAAGATATCACCTAAAATGGCTAAAATAAAAAACACAAGAAACAACAAATGTTGGCAAGGATGTGGAGAAAAAGGAACCCTCATGTACTGCTGGATGGAGTGCAAACGGGTGCAGTCACTGTGGAAAACAGGGTGGAGGTCCCTCAAAAAATTAAAGATAGAACTGCCCTATGATCCAGTAATTGCATTACTGGGTATTTACCCAAAGAATATAGAAATAATAATTCAAAGAGATATATGCACCCTTATGTTTATTGCAATGTTATCTACAATAGCCAAATTATGGAAGCAGCCTAAGTGTCTGTCAAAAGATGAATGGATAAAGAAGAGATGGTGTGTGTGTGTGTGTGTGTGTGTGTGTGTGTGTGTTGGAATATTATTCAGCCATAACAGAATGAAATGTTGCCATTTGCAATGACCAGGATAGAGCTAGAGAGTATAACACTAAGTGAAATAAGTCAGTCAGAGAAAGACATACTGTATGCAGAATTAAAGAAACAAAGAAGCAAAGGGGAAAAAGAGACAAATGAAGAAACTGATTCTTTTTTTAAATAAATTTATTTCTTATTGGTGTTCAGTTTGTCAACATATGGAATAACATCCAGTGCTCATCCTGTCAAGTGCCCACCTCAGTGCCCATCACCCAGTCACCTCCACCCCCCACCCCCGCCCACCTCCCCTTCCACCTCCCCTAGTTCGTTTCCCAGAGTTAGGAGTCTTTCATGTTCTGTCTCCCTTTCTGATATTTCCCACTTATTTTTTCTCATTTCCCCTTTATTCCCTTTCACTATTTTTTATATTCCCCAAATGAATGAGACCATATAATGTTTGTCCTTCTCCGATTGACTCATTTCACTCTGCATAATACCCTCCAGTTCCATCCAAGGAAACTGATTCTTAACTACAGAGAACAAACAGATGGTTATTAAAGGGGAGGTGGATGAGGGAGATGGTGAAATAGGTGATGGGATTAAAAAGTACAATTATCATAATCATGGAATAACGTGTAGAAGTGTTGAAATACTAAAATGTACACCAGAAGCTAATATAATACCATATGTTAACTATACTGGAATTAAAATAAAAAACTTAAGAATATAAAAAAATGGGTCAATGGGTTAAAGTAAATTGAAAATGGTGGGAGGGTAGAGTGAGGAAAGCATTTCTTATTTCGCTAGACTTAATTGGGGTGATTGAATATGATCCCTTTTATGTGTTTGTACGTATTTCCCCGACTTGGGAAAACTGCATGTTTGCAAGCACAGGGGTTGCCTGATGCAGAGAGCTTACTGTTCTCTAACTGCAGGATCCATGTTGGTGTCTGGTTTGATACTCCAGGATTTCTCTCCTATTTCAGTTTTTCAAAAGAACTCAAAACAGTGTTATCTCCAAAAGCTTAACACTGATCCAAAAATTCTTTCCAACAATTGAAACCCTATACTTTTTCTTAGAGAGAGGGCTCAGGAGAAAATAGAAAATCTTTTGGTAAAAAAAGGGAGTTCAGGGATACTTTATTTTCATAGTTAATTCAATTTCTCCTAAAGATAGTAAAAACTTAAGAGAATTTAGATGATAGAAACATCTTCTGGTTTTATAATAGATTTATTTTCTGTTTGTTTAGTTGGCTTTTAACTATTGAACTTTTTCTTTTTAAAGTGGAGATGATTACAAATGACAATGACAATGACAAAATATAGCTTAAACACTGGCATTTATTTAATAAAGTGTGCGGCTGGAAATGATGTTCCTTTGGGCATGATTATTATCTTTTATCTTATTGATAGAAATATATTGTAGTGGTGCATGAGGTGTTTATGAATTCAGTAATTTTGGGTATTTAGCATTGAACAATTATTTAAATTCACATAAGGTTGGATCTTTGCCATATTGAAAGTAACTTTATGTAATATTTTTTTCCTTTTAGTTTTTAAAAAAGAATTTCTAAAACAATATCTTATTGGCACATATGCAACAACTCAAAGATGTGTAAAGGAAAAGTGACTGATTCTTTTATATCTTTCTATTTTTACTTTCCTGAAACCAACCACTTTTATAGCACAGAGCATGACATTCTCTACCTTCCTTCATGTTCATGAAAAGATATCAAACATGTATACACATAGACAGGTTTTTGAGTAAGAAAGTATTATTGTTATGATATTTTACAATTTGTTTTTTGAAAACAGATCTCCAGATTAATAGAAAACTTTTTCACTTGCTGGCATATATTGCATAGGGTGAACATACTATAGTATGTTTAATCTTCCTATGAATGAAACTGAAAGTGATTTAATTTTTTTAATTACAGAAAAAAAGTTTGTGTACATATATCCCTGTGTTCTGATGCTTTTATTACTATCAAATATATTTCCTAAAGTGGGATTTCTGATTTTAGTAATATTTGGCATCTTATGCTTGTTTTAATTTTAATTTCCCTGGATATTGGTGAGATCATAAACCATTTCATTTGTTTGTTCACAGTTTGGATATGCTTCCTAAGTTCTCCCATTTTGATGTTGGCTCTTTATCTTTTACGAATCTGTAGGAGTACTTTCTACTCTTCTAAGGTATTAATGAATGAATTGGCCAGTTCTCAGTCCTCTGATTTACTAGGAAAAAGATTCTCTTCTCTGAGATTATATTTTAAAAGATTTATTTATTTTAGATGGGGGGGGGAGAGAGAGAGAGAGAGAGAGAGAGAGACAGAGACAGAGACAGAGAATGAATGAATGAATAAGGGAGGGGCAGAGGGAGAGGGAGAGAGAATCTCAGGCAGACTCCAAGCTAAATGTGGAGCTGGATGCAGAGTTCCATCCCACAGCTCCACAATCATGACCTGAGCTGAAGCTAAGAGTCAGTTGCTCAACCAACTGTGCCACCTATGTGTCCCTTTTTCTCTGAGATTTTTAAGGTGCAAAAACAGTCTTCTCATTATAGAGACTGCAAGCAATTTAGTTTTTTCATGTGGCTAGGTATCTTTCAAGATAATTGGGGCAAGTGGGATTGTGCTGCTGCCCTGAGGATTCCATGTAGCAAGTGCCCAGGAAAAACTTTCTCTTGTTGTTTAATAATCAATAGACTCTATTGACTTTTGCAATAATCCTTTGGAAAGCCAAAAAATTAGCAATTTCTGTCTTGGGTTTTGAAGAGAATCTGTTCTATTTCTTTGTGATTTCTTTCTTTTGGCTTTCCTTTGCCTCTAGGAGAAAGAAGCCCTGGTCATGGTCTCCTAGGAGATCCAATAGAGCTTAAGATTTCAGAGACTTCTCAGTCTCTGCCAACATGTTTGCAATGGTTATTGAGTTATTCTGGTAGGACCATAGAAGGCAGATGTGTCAGGGTTATTTGCTAAGATTGCCAGATTCCCTGTGCTCAGATTTCAAATGACAGATTTGCTTGACTTACAAACAGAAGTTTTTGAACTTGCATTTTTGCAGTAGTTTTCCTATTGAAATCCTTTTCAGTTTGAGGTTGTCTAACCCATAGGATTGTATAGTCAGCATAGCATAATATTAAGAACCAGGAATCTTGGCCAGAGATGAATTTAAGGCCCCAGGTATTTTACTTGTTAACAGGGTCACCAGGGGCACCTGGTGACTCGGTGGTTGAGTGTCTGCCTTTGGCTCAGGGCATAATCCCAGGGTCCTGGGATCGAGTCCCGCATCAGGCTCCCCACAGGGAGCCTGCTTCTTCCTCTGCCTGTGTCTCTGCCTCTCTCTGCGACTCTCATGAATAAATAAATAAATCTTTTTTTTTAATAAATAAAATCTTAAAAAAGTCAACAGGATCTCCATTTAATGATCTATAGAATAAGCATAATTATTGGTACACTATGGAATGAAAAAAATAAAGTGCTTAACAAAGTGTCTGAACAATGTAAATACCTGATAAATAAAAGACTTTAAGGAATATTTAAGACTAAAACTATCATGAGTGGTCACATCCTTAAGTCTAGGTCTGGCAAGTCTATCTGCCATGAATTCCCTTTACAGAGCAGTTTTCACCATTGCTGTTCCAGCAGACATCTTTCCATGTCATTCTGTCATTCCTTTCTATGTATCCAAAGTCTGCCAAGCTGCTTGATCCTTACCTAACTCAGTATAAGGTTTCTTTCACAGCTTTAGAATTTTCCCTTAAAATGCATTAAAAATAAAATGCACATGGCTGTGGGCCCTGTGAAGTTTATTTTTTTCATTTTTTAAAAGAGAATCTTAATATTTTTTTAAGTAATTTATTTTTAAAGGATTAAAATTGTTTTAATATTGGTAATGGCAGTGGCAGACAACTCACAGGATGGAAAACAAGTTTTCCCTCCATTTTTAGTAAAGGTTCAGGTAAAATTTGAATTTAAAGCCAAGTCATAAGCAGTTTTAGGCTCAGCAGAGAACTTTTACAGCAGCAAATCACAGAAGGATGTTTATGCTCTTCTTACAGAAAGATCACTGCCAATTGATTTTTTTGGCAAAACCTACACACATGAATATGTGTAGGATAATTGAAGTAGAATGTGTATTTTTGAAAAGTGACCAATAATATTAAGTAATTCGATAAGCCATTTGAAAACATTCTGTGTGGAATACATGGAAATGTTCAACTTTTATGCGCTGGTAAAAATTCACATGGGATATTTTTGTCTTGGAAATTTTGTTTTGAATTGTTTTCCATGGTGAAATGTACCTGTAGTGGCCATCTCTGCTTCAGGTAAAAGGCAGTTGTTGTTAGAGAAAAAGAGTAGGGCCTGCCTTCATTCAGTGAGTACACATCAGAGTACCTGTGCTAGGTTCTGAGGTTGCTGTGATGGTTAGACAAATGGGCATGGTCCTCATGGAGTCACAGCTTCGCAGAGGGGACAGACACGACACACAAAGGTGGAAGAGTAATTCATTTCAGTTGTGATAAATGCCAAGAAAGGGAAGTAGAATTAGAAGGGGAAGCCAGGGACTAGAGCATGGCTACCTTAATATTCAGATTGTGTACACTAGAATTCATCCCAATGCTTTCTGAGAGATGGCACCTGGGGGTTTTAGATGTGACAGTTTTAACTGCACAAGGGAAGGGGAAAGGGCGTGGGGGGAACTGATGTTTATTGAGACTTATTATTGTGTGTCATGCACTTTAAATGCATTGTTTAGTTTTGAGAACAGGTTTAAGAGAGAGAGAAATAATTATTCCCATTACACATGAAAAAGCTTTGCAGTGGAGTCAAGTTATTTCTGCATGTTGTCCCTATAACTGTGTAGGACTGAGCTCAGACCTGGCTGGCCCCCAACACACTACTTTCAGATACTTTAGCCCTTCTGGTAGATTTTTCACATTAAATCAATAGCCTTCCTTCACCTTAGGCCAATACACCTCATGAATATTTTCTATAAAAGTACTATATAGTATTATCACACAAGTCAGAGTTTCCTCTTTTCACCTGAGATTCTCTCAAAGCAAATAGAAAATGAGACATAACTGTGTCCTAAGTGACCAGAAAAAAATTTAACCTCCTTACAATCATTTGAAATAGTTTTGCTTGAAAAAAGTCTATTGATTCATGAAAACTAAACTTGTAAAAACAGACCTAATTCAGGAAGTATAGTTTTATGGTATTTATCAGGGAAAATGGTCAATTCCACAAATACTCTTTTAGTTATGTTTTCTAATGCAATGCAGGGCCTTTAAATTAGATTTTATAAAGTCTGGCTTTTGAGAAAATATAAAATGGAAAAATATTTCAAAGTCATACAGGCATATGAGACTGAACTATTTTATATATATATATATATATGCAAGCTTTGATTCACATAATATAATCTATGAATGTGGAGATGATTCACAAAGTAGAAAAGAGTGACACAAATACAGGAAAGGAGAAGAAAACTGCTTTCAGGTGCAGAGAATTGAATGCATAATTCAACAGTTAAAAAGAGTAAATTTATGGCCAGCTGATCAGTTAACATTATTTGTGGCTTCCTGTGGTTAAGTGATATAGCTAATTCCATTCTCTTTCATGAGCCACAAACAACATTCATTTGCCAATATGAGAATTAAGCTGACACACTGAGTAAATGGGTCTAAAAACCAACTAATAGAAGTGGAAGTTTGTGAATATTGGCCTATCAGTGT
Organism: Canis lupus familiaris; assembly: GCF_011100685.1. NCBI lineage: Eukaryota > Metazoa > Chordata > Mammalia > Carnivora > Canidae > Canis > Canis lupus. The sequence continues at coordinate 29,956 of NW_023330710.1, read as the reverse complement.
CAATTTCAGGTTTCACACAAAACACCCAGACTGCTTCCCAGAAATCTTTATTCCATTGGTATTCATTTGGTATTGGACATTAGTTATTTACTTATAAAATATGTGCTCATTACAAAGGTCTGTGAGTGCAGTTACATTAATTATTCATCCTAAGATTCTGAAACATGTTGGAGGTTCTGAAAGGTAATTTAAACTGCTGATGGGAAATGTTTCACATGAGAGCCCATCAGCAGGATTTCAGGAAGTGGGTCATGGATTTGGAAGGAAGCAACCAATCACACACTGCTATCATTTTCTTTAAAGTTCTCCACTTTAAAGGTAAAAAGGTAAAAGAGATAATTAAGAAATACCCCTTTTTCCTAAAAATGAATATATTAGAAATGGATGAAAAATATATAAACTTCTTTACCTTCTTCTACCCCCACCCACTTCCTTGAGTGAGTAAAGACTAAGAATTATAATATTATAAGATGATAGAAATCATATTTGTTTTATTATGTTTATTGGAATAAGGGTATATCATGTTTTAAGTATAGCCTATATCAATATAGAAATATAGATGCAGTCAGAGAAGGACAAACATTATATGTTCTCATTCATTTGGGGAATATAAATAATAGTGAAAGGGAAAATAAGGGAAGGGAGAAGAAATGTGTGGGAAATATCAGAAAGGGAGACAGAACATAAAGACTGCTAACTCTGGGAAACGAACTAGGGGTGGTAGAAGGGGAGGAGGGCGGGGGGTGGGAGTGAATGGGTGACGGGCACTGGGTGTTATTCTGTATGTTAGTAAATTGAACACCAATAAAAAAATAAATTAAAAAAAAAAAGAAATATAGATGTAAGACAACAATTAGAAGATTGTTAATTCAGTTTAAGAAATGTTTCATTTTTAAATGTTGAATATATTTTCCATGATATTTAAATATCAACCTCTCAATGCCTTTAAATAATTTTTTACTATTTTTTAAAAATTTTAGTTTTAATGACTCTAAACCCCCCTAAAATCCTAGTCATTGGTTTCATACAGACATGCACACAGGTTACGCAAACATAAATACATCTCATTGTTAAAAACTCAAACTATATAGAACTGTAGTCAGGAAAATGTAGAAATCTCCTTTTATTATTCCCCCCAACTCCATTTTCCTCCTGAAGGGGAGCACTGTCAACAATTTTATGAGCATTGTTTCTATCCTCTTTCTCTTCATTTGCATGTAAACATACACACAAATACATCTTTTTTGCAAAAACGGGATAAAGTACTTTTAAAAATTAAAAATAGAAATTAAATTAAAAAATTAAAAATTAGAAATATTAGAATAAATAATCTCTCACATGAAGAAATGTTTATTTTTATAATCATTATTAACTTGTTCTGTTTTCTTTTGGGTTAATTACCTAGCATGAATTTGTAGCAGTCCTTCAATAATGGTAAATCTTGTAATCTTGTGTTCTGTGTCAAGTACTTGGAATATATTGCTGGTTCAAATTTTTCTCTTTGTAATGAATAATGAAGATGTATTTGCACTTTCTGATGAGATAATCTATGAAGGTATAGACTGAAAGTCGTTACATAAATACATAGTGTTTGATTTTGCAGTGAGAAGAAGGAAGATACATTACAAGAAATCTCTAACTTCCCTGGGAGATTTAGTGAACTAAAAATGAACCCTGATATTTCAAGAGAGTTAGAGCCCTTTTGTTAAAGATACAACATACTACATTTACATGTAAGAGGGAACCTGGGGACAGAAGTAGGTTTTAACAAGTTTAATATGCACTTCCCCCCCCAGAGTATATTAAAAAAAATTATCTTATGGTAAACTTTATTTTTTTAAAATTTCAATGGTGATTAATACACATGGATGAAATAATTCAACTAGTCTGGAATGGTACTATCTTCTGACCCTGTTCCTATGACCATGATTAATCTTACTCTAAGAGATACATTTTGAAGTGTTTTTGTTACCCCTCACCCCCAATTCCAGAAGCAAATTCTTTTTATTTTATTGAAGTTGAATTTGATTAAATCAAGAGATCCTTTATTCTCTAACAATAGGGCCTTATGTCAAGATATTTGAACAGTTAGCCTTATATTGGGATTTTTCAGTAGATTCCTCTTGGGGTTCTGACACTCATAGTTGGAGATGTGCCCTTGGTAATGTTACCCTTTGTGGGTAACAAAGGGTTACCCACATCTTTCTACTCTGAGGGCACATGTGTGACTAAGAAGTAGGTGGATAAAATGTTCATTCAACAAATATTTGTTGAACATCTGTTACATGAGGCTATATAAAGGCATGTTCTAGGGCTAGGGGATACAAATATGAACTAAACAAAAAAGTACCTGTACTCATGCAGCTTACATTTTAATAAAGCATATTGTCATTAAATAAGAAGAAATATAAAGAGTGAAACATTAATAAATTCCATAAAAAATAATACACAGCAGGGTATACTTGAAATAGAGTATCAGGGAAAGCTTTTATCAGAAAGATAAATTTGAACAGAAACCAAAATGAAACTAGTGACTAAGCCTTCAGGAGAAAAAGTACTCCAGGCAGAGGAAATGTCAAGTCAAAGTTCCTTCAGCAGAAACATATTCTTGGGAATTTCACAAAGGCCCGTATCCTGGAGTGGAGTGAGTACAGGGGGGAATAATAGGATTTCAAGTGAGAGACCAGAAATGTGATCAGGAGATAAGCCAAATGGGGTGTAGAGGCCAGGCAGAAAAATTTTGATTTGTTTAGTGTGATGGAAAGCCTTTTGATGGTTTTCAGCAAGAGATTTCCATCATCTTTTTTTTTTTTTTTTAAGAATCTCTTACCCACCTGCACAACCATTTATACTGATTAGCTTTCAGTATACTGTTTTTTTTTCTAATATTTTTTTTATTGGTGTTCAATTTACCAACATACAGAATAACCCCCAGTGCCCATCACCCAATCACTCCCACCACCACCCCCCCGCTCTCCTCCCCTTCCACCACCCCTAGTTCGTTTCCCAGAGTTAGCAGTCTTTACGTCCCTGTCTCCTTTTCTGATATTTCCCACACATTTCTTCTCCCTTCCCTTATATTCCCTTTCACTATTATTTATATTCCCCAAATGAATGAGAACATACATACAACCGTTTGTCCTTCTCCGACTGACTTCAACTCAGCATAATACCCTCGAGTTCCATCCACGTTGAAGCAAATGGTGGGTATTTGTCATTTCTAATAGCTGAGTAATATTCCATTGTATACATAAACCACATCTTCTTATCCATTCATCTTTCGCTGGACACCGAGGCTCCTTCCACAGTTGGCTATCGAGGCCATGGCTGCTATAAACATCGGGGTGCAGGTGTCCCGGCGTTTCATTGCATCTGTATCTTTGGGGTAAATCCCCAACAGTGCAATTGCTGGGTCGTAGGGCAGGTCTATTTTTAACTCTTTGAGGAACCTCCACACAGTTTTCCAGAGTGGCTGCACCAGTTCACATTCCCACCAACAGTGTAAGAGGGTTCCCTTTTCTCCGCATCCTCTCCAACATTTGTTGTTTCCTGCCTTGTTCATTTTCCCCATTCTCACTGGGGTGAGTTGGTATCTCATTGTGGTTTTGATTTGTATTTCCCTGATGGCAAGTGATGCAGAGCATTTTCTCATATGCATGTTGGCCATGTCTATGTCTTCCTCTGTGAGATTTCTGTTCATGACTTTTGCCCATTTCATGATTGGATTCTTTGTTTCTTTGGTGTTGAGTTTGAATAAGTTCTTTATAGATCTTGGAAACTAGCCCTTTATCTGATATGTCATTTGCAAATATCTTCTCCCATTCTGTAGGTTGTCTTTGAGTTTTGTTGACTGTATCCTTTGCTGTGCAAAAGCTTCTTATCTTGATGAAGTCCCAATAGTTCATTTTTGCTTTTGTTTCTTTTGCCTTCGTGGATGTATCTTGCAAGAAGTTACTAGTGGCCGAGTTCAAAAAGGGTGTTGCCTGTGTTCTTCTCTAGGATTTTGATGGAATCTTGTCTCACATTTAGATCTTTCATCCATTTTGAGTTTATCTTTGTGTATGGTGAGAGAGAGTGGTCTAGTTTCATTCTTCTGCATGTGGATGTCCAATTTTCCCAGCACCATTTATTGAAGAGACTGTCTTTCTTCCAATGGATAGTCTTTCCTCCTTTATCGAATATTAGTTGACCATAAAGTTCAGGGTCCACTTCTGGGTTCTCTATTCTGTTCCATTGATCTATGTGTCTGTTTTTTGTGCCAGTACCACACTGTCTTGATGACCACAGCTTTGTAGTACAACCTGAAACCTGGCATTGTGATGCCCCCAGATATGGTTTTCTTTTTTAAAATTCCCCTGGCTATTCGGGGTCTTTTCTGATTCCACACAAATCTTAAAATAATTTGTTCTAACTCTCTGAAGAAAGTCCATGGTATTTTGATAGGGATTGTATTAAATGTGTATATTGCTCTGGGTATATTGACATTTTCACAATATTATTCTGCCAATCCATGAGCAGAATCTCTTTGTGTCTTCCTCAATTTCTTCAGAAAGTGTTCTATAGTTTTGAGGGTATAGATCCTTTACATCTTTGGTTAGAGTTTATTCCTAGGTATCTTATGCTTTTGGGTGCAAATTGTAAATGGGATTGACTCCTTAATTCTCTTTCTTCAGTCTCATTATTAGTGTATATGAAAATGCCACTGATTTCTGGGCATTGATTTTGTATCCTGCCACGCTACCAAATTGCTGTATGAGTTCTAGCAATCTTGGGGTGGAGACTTTTGGGTTTTCTATGTAGAGTATCATGTCATCCGCGAAGAGGGAGAGTTTGACTTCTTCTTTGCCATTTGAATGCCTTTAATGTCTTTTTTGTTGTCTGATTGCTGAAGGCTAGGACTGTCCAGTACTATGTTGAATAGCAGTGGTGAGAGTGGACATCCCTGTCTTGTTCCTGATCTTAGGGGAAAGGTTCCCAGTGCTTCCCCATTGGAGAATGATATTTGCTGTGGCTTTTCGTAGATGGCTTTTAAGATGTTGAGGAATGTTTCCCTCATATCCCTACACTCTGAAGAGTTTGATCAGAAATGGATGCTGTATTTTGTTCAAATGCTTTCTCTGCATCTAATGAGAGGATCATATGGTTCTTGTTTTTCTCTTGCTGATATGATGAATCACATTGATTGTTTACGAGTGTTGAACCAGCCTTGTGTCCCGGGGATAAATCGTACTTGGTCATGGTGAATAATTTCTTAATGTTGGATCCTATTGGCCAGTATCTGTTGAGAATTTTGCATCCATGTTCATCAGGGATATTGGTCTGTAATTCTCCTTTTTGGTGGGGTCTTTGTCTGGTTTTGGAATTAAGGTGATGCTGGCCTCATAGAATGAATTTGGAAGTACTCTCCAGCTCTTTCTATCTTTCCAAACAGCTTTTAGGAGAATAGGTATGGTTTCTTCTTTAAACGTTTGATAGAATTCCCCCTGGGAAGCCATCTGGCCCTGGACTCTTGTGTCTTGGGAGGTTTTTGATGACTGCTTCAATTTCCTCCCTGGTTATTGGCCTGTTCAGGTTTTCTATTTCTTCCTGTTCCAGTTTTGGTAGTTTGTGGCTTTCCAGGAATGCGTCCATTTCTTCTAGATTGCCTAATTTATTGGCGTACAGCTGTTCATAATATGTTTTTAAAATCGTTTGTATTTCCTTGGTGTTGGTAGTGATCTCTCCTTTGTCATTCATGATTTTATTAATTTGAGTCTTCTCTCTCTTCTCTTTTAAATAAGGCTGGCTAATGGTTTATCTATCTTATTAATTCTTTCAAAGAACCAACTCCTGGTTCTGTTGATCTGTTTCCACAGTTCTTCTGGTCTCGATTTTGTTGAGTTCTGCTCGAATCTTTATTAACTCTCTTCTTCTCCTGGGTGTAGGATCTATTTGCTGTTTTTTCTCTAGCTCCTTATGTGTAAGGTTAGCTTTTGTATTTGAGTTCTTTCCAGTTTTTGAATGGATGCTTGTATTGCGATGTATTTCCCCCTTAGGACTGCTTTTGCTGGCATCCCAAAGATTTGAACGGTTGTATCTTCATTCTCTTTAGTTTCCATGAATCTTTTTAATTCTTCCTTAATTTCCTGGTTGACCCTTTCATCTTTTAGCAGGATGGTCCTTAACCTCCACGTGTTTGAGGTCCTTCCAAACTTCTTGTTGTGATTTAGTTCTAATTTCAAGGCATTATGGTCTGAGAATATGCAGGGGACGATCCCAATCTTTTGGTATCGGCTCAGACCCGATTTGTGACCCAGTATGTGGTCTATTCCTGGAGAAGTTCCATGTGCACTTGAGAAGAGATGTGTATTCAGTTGAGTTTGGGATGTAAAGTTCTGTAGATATCTGTGAAATCCATCTGGTCCAGTGTATCATTTAAAGCTCTCGTTTCTTTGGAGATGTTGTGCTTAGAGACCTATCGAGTATAGAAAGAGCTAGATTGAAGTCACCAAGTATAAGTGTATTATTATCTAAGTATTTCTTCACTTTGGTTAATAATTGATTTATATACTTGGCAGCTCCCACATTCGGGGCATATATATTGAGGATTGTTAAGTCCTCTTGTTGGATAGATCCTTTAAGTATGAGATAGTGTCCCTCTTCATCTCTCACTACAGTCTTTCGGGGTAAATTTTAGTTTATCTGATATAAGGATGGCTACTCCTGCTTTTCTTTTGAGGACCATTCGAATGGTAAAATGGTTCTCCAACCTTTTATTTTCAGGCTGTAGGTGTCCTTCTGTCTAAAATGAGTCTCTTGTAGACAGCAAATAGATGGGTCCTGCTTTTTTATATCCAGTCTGAAACCCTGCGCCTTTTGATGGGGTCATTAAGCCCGTTCACATTCAGAGTTACTATTGAGAGATATGAGTTTAGTGTCATCATGATATCTATTCAGTCCTTGTTTTTGTGGATTGTTTCAACTGAACTTCTTCTTAAAGGGGAATTTTAAGAGTCCCCCTTAAAATTTCTTGCAGAGCTGGTTTGGAGGTCACATATTCTTTCAGTTGCTGCCTGTCTTGGAAGCTCTTTATCTCTCCTTCCATTTTGAATGAGAGCCTTGCTGGATAAAGTATTCTTGGTTGCATGTTCTTCTCATTTAGGACCCTGAATATATCCTGCCAGCCCTTTCTGGCCTGCCAGGTCTCTGTGGAGAGGTCTGCTGTTACCCTAATACTCCTCCCCATAAAAGTCAGGGATTTCTTGTCTCTTGCTGCTTTAAGGATCTTCTCTTTATCTTTGGAATTTGCAAGCTTCACTATTAAATGTCGAGGTGTTGAACGGTTTTTATTGATTTTAGGGGGGGATCTCTCTATTTCCTGGATCTGAATGCCTGTTTCCCTTCCCAGATTAGGAAAGTTTTCAGCTAGAATTTGTTCAAATACATATTCTGGCCCTCTGTCCCTTTCGGCGCCCTCGGGAACCCCAATTAAACGTAGGTTTTTCTTCCTCAGGCTGTCGTTTATTTCCCTTAATCTATCTTCATGGTCTTTTAATTGTTTGTCTCTTTTTTCCTCAGTTTCCCTCTTTGCTATCAACTTGTCTTCTATGTCACTCACTCGTTCTTCCACCTCGTTAACCCCGTCGTTAGGACTTCTAGTTTGGATTGCATCTCATTCAATTGATTTTTAATTTCTGCCTGATTAGCTCTAAATTCTGCAGTCATGAAGTCTCTTGAGTCCTTTATGCTTTTTCTAGAGCCACCAGTAGCTGTATAATAGTGCTTCTGAATTGGCTTTCTGACATTGAATTGTAATCCAGATTTTGTAACTCTGTGGGAGAGAGGACTGTTTCTGATTCTTTCTTTTGAGGTGAGGTTTTCCTTCTAGTCATTTTGCTCAGTGCAGAGTGGCCAAAAGCAAGTTGTATTGGGAAAAGGAGAAAAAGAGAGAAGAAAGAAAAGAGAAGAAGAAAGGAAGAAAAAAAAAAAAAGAAAAAAAGGAAAAAGGGGTGGGGGAAGGAAACATCAAAAAGCAACAAAACAAAACAAAACAAAACAAAACAAAAAAAAAAAAAAGAAACAACACGGGGAGTATCTTCTGATTCTGTGTACTTTAAGTCCCTTGGCTTCCCTGGAATTGTCCGTCTAGCTGGTCTTCTGGGGGGGGCCTGTTGTGCTGATTTTCAGGTGTTAGCACTTGGGGGAGCTGCTGTGCCCCTGCCTGGTGCAGGGCTCAGTGGGGGTTGTTTACCCCGTCAAACCCCTGGAGGAACAACCCCAGTGGCGGCGGCCAGCTCTGGAGCCCTGGATCAGCTCCCGCAGTAACTCCAGAGCTCTAGGTCTGCAGGGCCTGGAGGCTCCGGGCGGGGCTGCTGATCTGGCTTGCGCTGTTGGATTCGCGCTCCTGCCCCGCCCCCCTCCGCGGAGCCGCCGCCCGAGCCCCCCCGAGCTGCTCCCGCCCCGCAGCCCCCTCCGCGGAGCCGCCCCCAAGCCCCCCGAGCTGCTCCGGGTCCCGCCGTGCGCGCTGCAGCCCTTAGGGAGCTCGGCGCACTCTCCCGGGGCGCAGGTGTCTGTTAGTGTCCCCTGGAGCCCGAGGGCATCCCCGCCCTCCTGCGTCCTGCTCCACCTCCCTGCGAGCCCCTTTCCGCCCGGGAAGGTCGGTGCAGCTCCTGCTCCTCCGGGACGGGGCTCTCCTGTCCTGGGGACACTCGCCCCGGCCTCAGCCCAGCTCCTCGCGGGGCCCCTCCCCCTGGAGGCCTTTGTTTATTTCTTTTTTCCGTCTTCCTACCTTGATAGAAGCGCAAACTCTTCTCACTGTAGCATTCCAGGTGTTCTCTCTTTAATTCTCAGGCCGAATTCATAGATTTTCAGGATAATTTGAAGGTTTTCTAGGTAATTTGGTGGAGACAGGTGATTTGGAGACCCTACTCTTCCGCCGTCTTGCCCCTCCTCCTTTCCATCATCTCTTACATTTAAGAGAATTGATCTGGCTGCTGTGGTCTGCTGATGTATTAATAATAGTTGGAAATCTTGGTATAGAAAGCACCTCACAGAGGGTAAATGCAAACTTTGGAAAAGTAGACAATCTCAGATTCATACTGGAGCTATTCAGTATAAAACTCCTTTTAAGATTTTCCAGGCACATGATGCTTTGTCAGCTATTAAACTGGGCGAGGAGGAGAAGAGGTGGAAGGTAAAGGCGGGGTGAGAGATCCATAAAAGTCCATCCTAGAAGGCAAAACACTTCTAATCATGTGCAGGGCTTAAGTTGAGAGTTGAACAGATGACCATGTGTAGTATTTCTAAATATTTAAAAGTTATCAGTCATGCTAAACATTCATTCCATTCTCACACTTTGATGATTACCCCCTCCAAAATTACCTGTAAGCCCAGCATTGAAGATTTCTTGACTTCTTGGAGTTTCTATATTCAACTATATTAGTAAGATAACTTCATCATCAAAAGACATTAAAGAGTCAAAAGATAAGCTATGGATTGTGAAAAGGTATTTGAAACCTATGTAGCTGACAAAATTCGTTTTCAGAATATAGGAGAATAAAAAACAGATAGCTTAATTAAAAATGACAAAACACATGAATAGGTATTTCCCACAAGGCAAAAAGAGAAATAAACCGTGAAAATTTGAATATTTCATTTCATTAAAATCAAAGAAATGCAAAGTGAAACTGGAATGACTCCTTGCATGTCTAAAAAGTCTCCTCTCTATTTTTGTAGTTGTTTGAATAGTTTTTGTAAGGGATTTCAGGCTCAAACCATTTTATCACCTTCAGAATCTGAGCGTTTTTTTTTTTTTTGTTGTGTTGTTGTTGTTTTTTCTCCCTAGCATTCAGAACCAATAAGTAATACAGTGCAACTCCAATATTGGTTTTGCTTTAGGTAAATTTTATTTTTTCTATGAAAGACTGTAAACTTTGTTTTTTTTTTCCTTTGAAGTTCTGAAATTTCTCTGACATAAGCCTGAATGAAGTTTTATATGTTATTTATATATAAATTTTAAATTCAGCCTGTCAAGGTCTATCAGCCTATAAAGATTCATTTCTTTCCTCAGCTAAAATATATCTTCTTGAGAATATCTTTATCTTATGATTTTTTGGTTTCTCTCTCAGATTCTTATGATGGATATTAGATTTTATGCTTTTGTTCTATCTCAACTTTTCTCTCATAGTTTCTGTTTTTGCTTTTTATTCTATATTCAAAGACTTTCTTGATGTTTTCTCTTCCAGGTCATTTATTTGCTTTTCGGGTTGCCTATACTTAACCCTTTTTTTTTTTTTAATTTTATTTATTTATGATAGTCACAGGAGAGAGAGGAGAGAGAGAGAGAGAGGGGCAGAGACACAGGCAGAGGGAGAAGCAGGCTCCATGCACCGGGAGCCCGACGTGGGATTCGATCCCGGGTCTCCAGGATCGTGCCCTGGGCCAAAGGCAGGCGCTAAACCGCTGCGCCACGCATGGATCCCTACTTAACCCTTTATTCAATTTCTCATTTCATCAGTTGTATTTTCTTCTTTTAAAATTCATTTTATCTTAATTTTTGTCTTGATTTACCAGGATTCTTGTTCTTTGATTGCTCTTTTTGCCCTCAGTAGGTTTTTCTTGCTTTGTGGTTATAGTAGCTACCCTCAAATATTTGGATAAAATCATTTATAATTTTTGTTATGTATCTTCTTTTCCAGGAGTGATTTCTCTTCAACCATGTGAATTTTTTTCATTTGTTCTGCTTTATCTTCTCTTTTTTGCTGTCACTTTTTCTGAAATGGTAGATTATTATCCATTATATTTAAGAATAAAAGATTAATTGATTATACAATTAATATCAAATCAAGGCATAATATGAGAGAAGAGTGAGCATACTAAGTTATGCTTAAATTTTATTGATTTTAGTAAGTAGGAATTATGGATGTTTAAAGCATATGTTTGTTAATGAAACCATCATATGTAGTTTTTTTTTTTTGAATATGTAGTTCTTTCTATGTGTAATCAAGGAAGAGAATCAAACTGGTGAGGGAGCTATACAATTAATGGCGGGGGGGGGGATTGTGACTGCAGCAAGGGCATAACAAACAGTTTAAGGAGAGACTAGAATAACTGGCAGATAAGGAGCCCAGGTTAATAACTACAGTGGTCAAACACGTTAATAAATGGGAAAGAGAGACCCAAGATTGTGTTTTAGGAATGAGTAAAAGAACCTAAATTTTCTTGAAATGACAGCAACTCTATGTCCACCAAATCTAAGGTGCTTTTGAGGATAAGATGCATCATGTTTTTATACCACCAAGAAAAAAAATGACTGCCAGTTATATCTTAGTAAAGGATCTCTCTTATCATGTTAAAATATATTCGGGACTTAGTTAGAATAATTTAATACTATGCATCCATAAAAAGGAAAACGTAAAATAATTGGTTAAGGTATAACTAAAGCTTTTGTTAACCTTTATGAGTCCTTCTGAACCACTTATTGGCTCTAAATTATTAGTGTTTGTGTTTTTCTGCATAATTTCACCTTTTTTAGTTTACAGAGCATTATACTATAGCATTTTCTAGAAATATGCTACTCTTATTCTGGGATTTTCTTCCAAATCTATGACACACACTTCAGCAAATTTTGTTACTGTTGTTTTCATATTTTTGACAGCAGGTATCAATGGAAAATTTTCAGTCAATAATCAAGGGTCATAATTCTTCCTTTAAGTATCCTTAAATATTTTGTTGTCTTTGAAATGTCTTTGAAATGTCAAAGGCTTGCTGTTTCCAGTCATACTTCTTGGAATAGCAACCAAGTAAATGCATGAGCAAGCAGTGACCACACCTGCTCCTGGTTGACCTGGACTAGATGATACCCTTCATTATAAGATGTACCCAAATTTCAAAGATGTTAAATGTGGGGAAGAAAACGGAATGTTTTAGAAATGGTGAAATAAGCAGAACTTCTCTGTTTCTGGAAGACAAAGCTTTTATGGCCTCTGTTAGTTATAGTAAAATACTGATAAGAGATATGGCATTTTTAATAACACTAATAGCCAGAGTCTGTTGATCATAATTATAGGAAAATCAGTCAGATATAATTGGTTACTTTCACTTTTCAAGAATATCTTATTTCAACAAAGGGAAAAGGAGTCCAACCATGTGGGGAAAAGAAGTCCAACCATGTGATTGATGACTTGGGTATGCTTTTTTGAACTGTGTCGTTAGGCACTATGTTCCACCTCCAGTGTCAACTATTCACAAACTAGCTCTATAATTTGACTTTCAGAAGATTGTATTTTTTTTTTAGAAGCTTGTATTCTTATACCTTTGGGTTTAAAAATTATCAAAAGCCTAGGAATTAAAATAAACAATATTTTGTAGAATCAGTGAAATCTAGAGAAGTGTAAGGATAAGGAAAGCAGTTACATGCAATGGTGCTAGTGTTTTGTAACTGTTTTTATTATAAAGGTGCATGTTTTATAATTACTGTATTTATGCAAGCTTGTGTTTGTTTAAGGGATTTGAGGTGTTTAAAAGATTTAGTCATGTTATGTTTGTAATTGCAGTTTGAATTTGTAAAGGATTTTAAATCAAATTTGTATTCAATGTCAAAATCCTCGAGAAAAATTGGCTTGCAAAGTGTTCTATATTAGACAGATGATTTTTAATAAACTAAGCAGAAAACAAAGCCCAAATAATAGTGAACTCTACATAAAAGGCTCTGTGGGCATTAGATATCTATCAGTAAGGAGTTCTCTATTTTCAAAAGATCTGGCTTCTCTTCACATGTGTTGCTTCTCTCCTGTTTTGTTAGGTGTAGAGTTCATATTCACTTCCATTTCACTCTATACCTTACTCAGAGTCTTAGCTCAACCCAGAAGATCCTTCACTTTCTTTAGAAAGAATTCTATGGTTTTATCTTGGGGCAAATACTGCTGCCTGATAGCCATGAAGAGGAAGAGAAAGGCTTAAAGGAAGAGCTCACTTGACTGGTCTGTGCAAAGTGTATTCATCTCCTTGATTATAGCCCTATGCATTCTGCTATTCCCTGTTCTATTATTCATCCCAAACCTGGCACCCCACTGGGACTCTGCCATTAGAGCAGCTTTCACCTCTGTTGTAGTCTTCTGTAGCTTTTCAGCCTACACTGTCTTGTCTGATTTTTGCCTCTAAGTTGTGGAGATTCTCTAGTTTCCTGATTGTTACTATCTCAGTCTCCTTAATATTCAGCCCAGTCCCTCTTGTTCATTTCTATTATTGTAATTCTAGGAAGTTGGGGAAGGGAATGTATACGGCCTACCATCTTGAACTAGAAACCCGAACTTTTAAAAAGATGTCAACATACAAATTATACTTTCCATGAAGTTAAAGCTTTTCTTAGGGGTTTAAATGAACCTAAAATTTTAGGATATAAATGGTTTGATCCTGCAGGGAAGGTATTATGTTCAGGTTATGTTCACATGTCCTACAGATCTTGCAGGTGCACGCATTAGTTTTGCAGAAAGGTTTGGAGTCACTCTTTAAGCAGTCTCAATTTAGTTTGGGATATCCCAGTTGTACATCTCAAATTTAGAAACATTTTGAGTTCTTAAGGAACAGATTATGTTTTAATTAATGCATTTCAGAGTCACAAAATATTCAGTCATTTTTACCACTAGAATATGTTCCATAAGGAAATAAAATCTAAACCAAAGTACCGTTCCCTCTGTTGCTAACAGGAAAATGTTCTTAAAAAGCTTACCTAATAGAGTTGGATTTACAGACTACTTTCTAAGCAGCTCACCTCACAGCCATCACTGACTTCCGTAACTTAATATAAAGAAAATCTGTTTCTTCATAGATTGTGGTTGTTAAGATTTATTAGTGACTAAAGCATGTAATTCCCATAAATAAGCCAGTTCTGGGTTAGATTCTCCAAGGCCAAAGGGCTCACGTGACATTTTTCATTTGGGTACAGAATGGCCATTTGGGCTTATAGGATCATTGAGCCTACATTCCTAGTAGTTGACACGGATCCATTCAAAGTCTATAAAATATAGGAGATGCCTCCGATGCCTTTAAAGTTTTAAAATAAATAATTCAGACACCTTATAATTTTTTGCCTGCAGGTTCTCTGAAACTAAATGAAAGCAAACTTGGTCAGTACTTAAATGGAAAATAGTTGAATAAAGAATGAAACAAGGGATGGCTAAAGTATCAGTATTTTCCCCCCTATGTTCTTATAATTTTCATGGAGCAATTTCTGGTATAGTGTTAGTACTGTTTTCCAGGGAGTAGTAGTTTTTCAGGTGGGATTTTTCAGTTCTTAGATCAAAGTAATACCACAGAATAATGCTGCTTAGACACAAACTATTTAATCTTTGTAGTTTGACTAAGATAGAAATTTTTAAATCCTATAATTAATAATTCCTCCTAGAAGTTAATGAAAGCATTTCCAAATGTTAGTAGAGTGGCATTTTTTTCCAGAAATTGCATTTCATTATTTTTCCATTTTTCTTTTATTCTGTTCACAAGTCTTGGATAAGCAAAGGCGTAGAATAACGTATATTCTAAACATTTTAAATATAAAAATATAGTAAATTCTGTATTATTTACATATATGTTTATACATAGGTACACATATAGCTCTTTAACAGTTGGGTAAAATTTTCATATGTTGCAGAATATAGTATTTGGGAGGTGGTTGTTTTGCAAAGTGGTGGGACATAAAGAAACAAATATAAGAGTATCTGAGCTTTATATTTATTAAGTACTGATAGTGGGGAAAATCAGCTGTAGATATGTGCTACATGATGTTGAGTGAAATAAAATAACATTATCTACTTCTTGTCTAGCCCTTTGTTATCTCCTGCATCTGATCACAGGTGATGGAAAAACAATAGTATTAGATTTTCCTTGCCTTTTTTTCAATATTAGGTATTCAGTTATGTATTCAAGGTTTTTTATATCTTGAATAATATCAAATAAGGAATAATATCAAATAAGTAAATAACAATTGGTGCTTTGTAAAGGGTTAGATCTGGTGTTGGTCTAAAAGGAGTTCTTGTGGCTTGAGTCACATGTGATAGGTGTCAATCAGTATGGCCTTCAGCCACATATTTCTGTATACCAGAACAGGAATATGTTAAAAGATTTTTTTTTTTTTTAAACTTTGAGGCAATGATCTCATGATTGTTCATGGTTAGGACTGACTTTCTAAGGTCACCTGGTCTCATCTCTTTGAAGCTTACAAAGCTCTAGCCTTCTTCTTTTTCTTCAAATAGGATGAAAACACACATGGGGAACCCTTTTGTTACTTCGGAATGGAAATATACTTCTAGTTGGTGAGAACTTGTCTTTCAATATTCAGCTTTAAGCAGTTTTAAAGGACTGCAAAAATCATCCTCTTTCTTAGATCAAAATTTTTCTGTCTTACTGTGGTCCTTATTAAATCTCTGAATTCCCAGATTCTAGACCCTGTCTTTTTGGTCCTACCCTCCTGACTTTATTGACTTCCTGTGATGTTTGTTGTAAGTTTAGTTTTTTGATTACTGGGCTTTATCCCTGGCCTCTTATGACTATCCTTGGTACTATGTAAATTTTCAGGGTACCTATATGTAGTTATCTGTATGTAACCCCTCTCACCCCTTTGTAGTAGACTGTATTGAAAATAATTTTTAAAGCTAATTGGATCTAAATAAAAGGGAAGAAAGGAAGTACACGGAATAGTTTTGGGGCTAAGAAATACTCTGGATTTTTTAAACATTTAAATTCAATGAATTAACATATATTATTAATTTTAGAAGTAGAGTTCAGTGATTCATCAATTGCATATAACACCCAGTACTCATTACACTCATTAAAGTGTCCTCTTTAACCTATCACCCAGTTAGTTACCCCATACTTCCATCCATCTCCCTTCCAGTAACCCTTAAGTTTGTTTCCTAGGATTAAGAGTCTCTTATGGTTTGTTTCCCTCCTTGACTTTGTTTTATTTTATTTTTCCCTCCCTTCCCCTGTGATCCTCTCTTTTGTTTCTTAAATTCCACATAAGTGAGATCATATGATGATTGTTTTTCTTTGATTGACTTATTTTGCTTAGCATAGTGCCCTCTAGTTCCATCCATATTGTTTTAAATAGTAAAATTTCATTTTTGATGGCTGAGTAATAGTCCATTACACACACACACACACCACATCTTCTTTATCCATTTATCTGTTGTTGGACACTAGGCTCTTTCCATAGTTTGGCTATTGTGGACATTGTTGCTATCAACATTGGGGTGCAGGTGCCCCTTTGGATCACTATGTTTGTATCCTTTGGGTAAATACCTAAGAGTGTAATTGCTGGATTGTAGGGTAGCTCTATTTTTAACTTTTTGAGGAACCTTCATTCTGTTTTCCAGAGTGGCTGCACCAGCTTGCCTTCCCACCAGAAGTGTAAGAGAGTTCCTTTTTTCCACATCCTTGCCAACATCTGTCATTTTTTGGCTTGTTCATTTTAGCCATTCTGATTGGTGTGAGATGGTATCTCATTGTGATTTTGATTTGTATGTCCCTGATGCCGAGTATTGAACATTTTTTAATGTGTCTGTTGGCCATTTATTTATATGTCTTCTTTGGAGAAATATCTGTCCACGTCTTCTGCCCACTTCTTGATTGGATTATTTATTCTTTAGGTGTTGAATTTGATAAGTTCTTTATAAATTTGGGATACTAGTCCTTTATCTGATAAGACATTTGCAAATATCTTCTCCAATTCTGTCAGTTGTCTTTTGGTTTTTTCAACAGTTTCCTTTGCTGTGCAGAAGCTTTGTATCTTGATAAGGTCCCAATAGTTCATTTTTGCTTTACTTTCCCTTATCTTTGAAGACATATCTAGCAAGAAGTTGCTGTGGCCAAGGTCAAAGAGTTTGCTGCCTGTGTTCTCCTCTAGGATTTTGATGGATTCCTGTCTCACATTTAGGTCTTTCATCCATTTTGAGTTTATTTTTGTGTATAGTCTAAAGAATTAATAGGTCAACCAGGAAATTAAAGAAGAATTTAAAAATTTCATGGAAAAAATGAAAATGAAAACGGAATTTTACAGAACCTTCGGGATACAGTAAAGGCGGTCCTAAGAGGGAAATATATAGCAATACAAGCTTTTCTCAAGAAAGGCGAAGAGTCTCAAATATACAACTGAGCCTTACAGCTAAAGGAACTGGAGAAAGAGCAGCGTAAACCTAGCTGGAGAAGAGAAATAATAAAGATTAGAGCAGAAATCAATGAAATAGAAACCAAAAGAATGGTAGAACAGATCAACGAAACTAGGAGTTGGTTCTTTGAAAGAATTAATAAGTTCAATAAACTAGCCAGACTTATCAAAAAGAAAAAAAGACCCAAATAAATAAAATCATAAATTAAAGAGGAGAGATCATAACCAACACTGAAGAAATACAAATAATTATAAGAACATATTACAAGCAACTATAAGCCAACAGATTAGGCAATCTGAAGAAATGAATGCATTCCTTAGAAACATGTAAACTACCAACACTGAAACAGGAAGAAATAGAAAACCTGAACAGACCCACAGCCAGCAAAGAAATTGAAGCAGTAATAAAAAGTTTCCCAACAAACAAGAGTCCAGGACCAGATGGCTTCCCAGAAGAATTCTACCAAACATTTAAAGAAGAATTAATACCTATTCTTCTGAAGCTGTTTCAGAAATAGAAATGGAAGGAAAACTTCCAAACTCATTCTGAGGCTAGCATTAGCTTGGTCCCCAAACCAGACAAAGACTCCACCAAAAAGGAAATTTGATTTTGCCAGCAGTATGATAGTTGCCATATTTCCCATTAGCTTTAGAGCATCCGCCAGGGCATAAGCATAGTACAGTGCCTGTCTTTACAGATAGTGCAGTTTACTGAGCCTATGTAATATTGTTTTGTTAAAAATAAATGTACAAAGCCACTCAGAAATCTGTGATGCTATTTTTTATCTGTGGAGTGAAAAATATGTATTTTTCCACTCAGTGTGTCTTTGGGGAGACCATTCATTCTTCAGTCTTGGTTAGTATAACCCAGAAGTATTCCACTCACCATGACTCCAGGAGAAAAGGCCAAATCTTGCCAATCAATGTCACATGCTTGGATAGAACAAACAGTTCAGAAGTGGGCATGTTCCTCAGGTTCAATCCCAGTTAGTTTGAGGCTTTAGCAGAAACTACTGGAAGAGAGACTCTCCCTTTCCATTTGCCTTCTATACTGATAGAAAGTCCTCCTGGAGCTATTAGAAGCCATCCTTACCCACTGCCTGAGAAAGGCATATTTGACAAGAAAGCCAACATGGGGGGAAATAGAGTTAAGGCAGAGGGACAGTGCTCTGATGAATTTATTAGAGCAACTGTATTGAGCACGTGCTTTTGTCCTGTTAGGTGATAGATTCCCCCTTTTGTTTTAAGCTGGTTTGAGTTGGGTTTTTATCTCTGTCACTGAAAGAAGGTTGACTAAGTCAGTAGTTTGAATATAACTTTTAGATGAGAACTATAATAGTTTTGTAATGGATATGCTTACCTTTCTTGTTGGAAATAACATACGGCTTTAAAGCCATTTTTCTTGTTTTCCTTACATAATATGATGGCCCTCTGAGAAGATACTATCAACAAGGCAGTTGATTACACCGTGTTGCATTTCTTAAACAAAGTAGTTCTCAGACAAATTTGAAGACAGATGCATCACCTTGTTTTCTGTTTGGGTCCAGATTCACACCTATTTCCTAAACATTAGGGAGAAAACTTTTTTTTTCTATTGATTTCCTGTGATTGTACATTGATAATGATCTTGGCAGAATGTACCCAAACAGGGGAAATGTAATTACATGCATCAAGTTTCAGTGGCCTTGGATTAGTGTGTGACTTCCATCAGTTACAGAGATGGTAAGTGAGGGATTTTCCCCCTTCTGTGGTTTGGGGCTTTCCATTTCACTCTTTCACCCATCACTGAACTTGAGATGGCATGATGACCATTTCTTATGTCAGATCTTATCTTTTCAGACTTCTGAGTCTGCCTTTTTAATTTCTTTGTTGTCTTATGATATATGGGCTTGTCTCTGAGAAAATTTCCAGAATGAAGGAGAGCTTGGAAAACATCTCATTATCACAAAAACACGGTTTCTTATGAGCTCTATTCCATATGTAAATACCCACTCATTTGAGTTTCTTTTCAATGTTTGGCATTTCAGTTTGTATACATCTACATATTTATATATAAATTATTCCACACACTTTAGGAGAAACTATTATGGGGGTGGCAAACATTATGTTAAATAATTATCATTTTTACAATTTGAAAGACTTCTTTCCCTTTCTGTTTTAAAAACACTACCCTGTATAGCTTCTGTGGCAATGACATTGAAAGTTCTACAGTTCAGATCCCTGGAATTCAAATAACATATTTGATTCCTGAATAATTAAAGTTCATTGTAATTGGAGATTTCTGTAGAAGCTATTCAGCATATTTCCATGGTCTCTCTACCTTGTCTGCTCAATTGATGAGTTACTGTTTCCAAACTTCTCTGAGAGAAATGCACCTAACAGCTTGTGATGCAAATTATGCACATACAGGATTATGTATTTATACACACAGAGCAGTATTTGTGGTGGCACTTGTGAATGAAAATGATGCTTCCGACCCCTGCTCACTGTCTGATCACATTACACCACTGCTTAAAACTATGAAATGCCACACCATGGTCTGAGAGATAAGTCCCAGTACCCCTGCATGCTGACATGCCTTACCTCTTGTGTTCCCCAGTTCCAGTCCCACTCACGTGTCCCAGGCTCTCATGTGGTTTTAGACTGCTGGGCTTTAGCACAGGCTGTTGTCTCAATCTGCAGTGCTCCCTTCCTGCTTTTGTCCCTGGCAAACTCAAGTCTCCATTTAAGTTTAACGACTTAGATAAGGACTTTATTGACTGCTCTAAGTAACCTTTTGCTCCTTGAACCTGGTGTACTTTCTTATACACTATTATCACAACAATGATAGGATTTGTATTTGCTGAGATGTAATATTAACATAACAGACTAGCAATGGAGGCAAACTTTGTCTACCCTTATTTTACTGAATGGTAAGCCAGGGTGGTTTTGATTTAAGAGTTATGGTTTCTTTTTATTTTTTCAGTTATTATTATTTTTTAAGAGTCATGGTTTCTTTGGTCACAACTGGTGGGAATAGAATACTTTGTGTAATAAGCATACTTCCAAAACTAGAACTCTTTTATAGAACTTACTTTAGACAAGTATACTTTTATGGTTTTACTGATTTGGACCTATTGACCACTTAATGATTGATTTACAAGTACTTCAAGGACTTTCCATCCAAGAATATTCTACTTTATCCCTTGATGTGGAACCACAGGACACATGCACTAAATTACCTGTACCTAAGTTCAAAGTGTTGGTTCAGATTTAAGACCGAAAAATTCTAAGTGAGATGAGTGGAGGTAGGCTCCAGAAACTGGTCTTTCTCTGAGACAATGCAGACCCAACACTCAGATGAATCCATTCTCTGCTTGAATTACAGCCATGTAAAACCAGTTCCCAGGAATGATGACACTTGTCCTCCTCATTGAGATAGGTAACACTTGGCTATGGGGAGCAGCCACTGCATTGTGCCTTACTGTTTGTTATTCCTTAAAGATGCTTGAGCTCTTTGAGTGAATATGGACACTCAAACTCTCTTAAATGACCCAGGACACTAGAAAATGTTAAGAGTGGAGGGTGGGTCTGGGATACCGGGTTCATAGCCTGCGGTGATGGGTGATAAGGGAGAAAAAACTGGTGTTTTTTTCTAGATGTATGAAAGTGGTTATAAGATGTCAGTAAAACTGAAAATGACCAGATAGGCTCAGATATCTGTCAGGGTAAAGTGCAGTGATGATAAGTCCTCCTGATGATGTTCCCTCTCACTTTTCTTGGCTTAATATGAGCAGTATGTTCAGAGTATGGTGGAATTGGTAAGAGAAGTAATGGTAACTTGAGAATTAGTCTGAAACTGACCTGATTCTGAGATTCAGATGATAATAAAATCTCCTAAGATGATGCAGGTCAACTGTCTCAGCCTTCCATACCTTCATTTCTATTATCCCAAGATCCAGAGGCCTGAAGATAGAGGAAAAGGAGTCTTCATTAGCAGTGAAAATATTAAATTTGTCTTTTATTATTTTTTTATTAAAAATTAAAAAAAAACTTATTTCAGAGAGAGAGAGAAAGGAGAGAGTACAAGTAGGGGCAGGGACAGATGGACAAGCAGACTCCCCACTGAGCGTGGAGCCCCAAAAAGGGCTCTATCCCAAGACCCTGAGATCAAGACCTTAGCTGAAGTTGGACACTTAACTGGTTGAGCCACCCAGGTGTCTCTGTTACATGTCTTTTGAATGTCTTCCCCCTCTCTCCATACGAGCATCTTGCAGCACATATGTCGTCTTTGAATTTTCAGGATCCTTAACATGTAGCGTAAGCCCAGGTCTCCATTGACTAAACTAATGCTGAATGTGTGAATGGGGATGCAGGGTGCCCTTTGATGAAAAGCATACATTTTATGAGACTTCTGATCTGCTTATTTGTATCAAACTTATGACCCCCATGAACATGGCACTCTGAACATGTTCCTAACATTTTGCTAACTTTTGTTTTAAAACCTTTTTGAAGTTGTACACTGACAAGATCAATGCAAAATTGTATGAATGCCATTATTTTCAGCATTCACTCATTTTAGAAGAAAAGGAGACTTCCTTTCCTCACCTCCCACAGCCTGAAGAAAGTTTCCTTTTTGAGAACAAAATTACCATTTGTTTCAAGCTTTCTCTCAATTATAGCAATTTCCACATGTTTTAAAACTATTCTCAGCAAAAGAAAACTCAACATTTGCACTTTTGATGCATAGGCTAATCTAGCAGATACAGGTTTAAAGGCATCATCACTGTGACAGATAATTGGGAAGATTTTTCTTTATTTGCTCCTGGTTATTGCCCATGCTGTCTGTGAACTCAGAAGCAGGACAAACGAAACTGTTTTTTGAGTGCTGTTAAATGGTCCATATAAAGTGGACCTTGGTATTCACTGTCAGACAGCTTCATCTTTTCTTAAGGATAAGACAGCATGCCCATTCAGCTTCAGTTTTCCTATATATTTCTTATGTTTCACAGACTTTGGTTGGAAGGACAGTAAGGGAGCATCCACTGCAAGCAACCAGCTGTGGCCTGCCAATTCTAGTTCCTGACAGGTAGCAAGCTGGATTCTTGGCTGTAAAGAATCTCAAGCAGTTTCGATATGCTCTAGGGAGGGCAACTGTTTAGCCTAAGCAATTCAAAGAGGCATAATTGTGCTTCACAGTACACAGAAAGTCACCACATCTGTTTCATATTTTTGGCTTTTAGAACTGAACTAGAACAGAGAAATAAACATACAGCTTTGAATATAGAGTAAAAACAAGTTCATGGTGCACAGATGAGCATATTGTATGTAACTCAGTGAAAATTTCCTTAATGAGGGTTTCTTTTGGTAAAGTGAGAAATATTTCTGGTGTTAATCAAGGTTTTTTAAAAAAGATTTAATAGAAAATATTATCTATTTAAATGTCAAGGCAGCCTATCATTCTCCCTTAAATCTATTATAGTCAATTGTTGAGATGCCGTGGCGGCATTCACGTGACCTATTGCAAATATTTGGGGAGTCATCTGCACTGCATTAGCCTTTCTAGTGGTAGTTATTTAAAAAAAATAATTTGGATGTAGTAGGCTAAAAACATTCAAGGCAATGAATTAGAACTTCATTAACCACTTTCATCTTTTATTTTGGTTCAAATGTAAATGCAGTCATTTGATATCTAAGTGTATATAATATGTGATGACTGTCTTTTAAAAATGTAATCTAGCAGAAAATACATCTTAATTTGAATGTAACACTGTCTTAAATATAATTTTAATATTCTTCAGCATCTGGCGTCTCAAAGAATGAGGTCATTTGAGGTTAAGAAACTTTTCCCTGCAGTAATAATAGTAATAATAATAATCACACCAACAGTGAAAAAGGCAAGTACTTATCTAAATGATCAAATATCATGGAGAAAAAGGGAAGAAAGAAATTGACATGTATCAAGGTTTTCCTTTTACAGGGGTCTTTACATTATGATGCTTATATATTTCCTATAATAGCTTCACTGTAGATAACATTTTGAGATCTTTTGGATAAAGAACCTGTCGTGAAATAATTAGCTCAAATATTATGAGATCTGCCCTAATCATACTCAGATCCTCTTTTACTTCTTTTCAACTTGCAGTTATGTATTGTTGTATGGGTGTATGTATTACTTATTTTTTTAGAGAGAGAACATGTGGGGAGAGGGGCAGAGAGAGAAGGAGAGAGGGAATCATAAGCAGGCTCCATGCCCACCCTGGAGCAGGTTATGGGGTTTGATCTCATGACCCTGAGATCAAGACTGGAGCTGAAATCAAGAGTCAGAAGCTTAACTGACTGAGCCACCTGGGCTCCCCTGTATTTTTTTTTTTTTTTTATAATGTCTGTCTTTCTAGTAGTCTGTAAGTTCCATGAGGTCAAGGACTATGTCTGTCCTTCATTATGTGCCTGGGGACCTTCTCATATATAAAGAGAGGCTAATTGATATTTATTGACATAATATGTGTCTGGGCAGGTTCTAAACTACTTAAATATATTAACCTATTCAATCTTATCATCCAAACATAACTTTGAATGGATTACTATTGTGCCTATTTTATAGATGAGTTAGGCGAAGCACAGAGAAGTCAAGTAACTTGCCAAAGTCACACAGTTCAGTGGAAGAAGCAGGATTTGGGCCTTGGCAGTCTGACTCTATATAGGTCCATGGTTTTAATTATGAAACAGATTCTTGGAAAAGTAAGAAGTAATCTGAAGTTAACATTGAAGAGGACCTCATTGACAGAATTATTCACTTAATGTTATGGTAGCTTATCATCACCCTTTGACATAGTATTTATTCATTGAACACAAGAGCATGGAATGTTTCTATGCCAATGTACTAAGCACCTTTTTCAGTTTCTCATTTAAACCTTTCTGGTCAAAAAAAAAAAAAAAAAAAAAAACCTTTCTGGTCACTAGGAACTCTCTCTTGGAGAGAGAGAGATAGAGAGAGAGACAGAGAGAGGGAGAAAATATCTTATTTCCTCTAATTTGCAGATGAGACCACTGAGGCTATCAAAGCTTAAGTAATTTGGCCTAGGTAAATGCTGCGTAATTAGCACACACTTGAAGGCAGGGCTTGTTCAACTCCAACTTCCTTGCTGTGTGCCATTTTCTCAACTCAGAAGTCTCTTTCCCTTTTCTTATTATTAATACATTTGGGGTCAGTGTTGTTAGCCAAACTGCCATGACACCTAGAAAGGCATTAAACTTGATTTTTGGCTTCCTTTTTTCTTATTTAATGATTCGGGCTTTGTGATAACATGGGTCTGTCTTTTCAGGCCTCGAAGTAAAAACAAGGTGGAGCAGATGCTCACCTTTGTAACTGATCCTGGCTGGCAGGAATTTAGTGTAGCCCTGAAGTTATGACCGAGAGCCTTCATGATTCTGTGCCGCAAGCCAGGAAGAATAAATTAGGCTGTTCTCTTCTTCTGTCATCTTAAATCTGTAAAGGAATTGTGTGCTATAAAAACTTGAAACCTGCTCCTCTATTGTTAATGTCTGATTTTTTTTTATAGGCTGTCAGAGATTAGAAAGAGAGGCTGCACAGTTCAAGTGTTATTTTCAGTCAGGTACCTATCACACATTTTATATTGGGAAGCCAACGAGTATTTGTTAATTATAGCGATCATAGAATCTTTCAAATGCAAATAGTCTGACTCAGATTTCAGTTTGTTTGGTACCAAGCGATGATGAAAGAATGGTATAGCCTGATCGTTGTTTTACTCCCATCTGTGTGCACCAGGCAATCACCACTTACAGATGGTTGTGATTCAGAGACAGGTTGCCACATGCGAAAAAAGTATGTTTCAGTTATTTTAATAAGATTTATTGTAGTAGTCACAGTTAAATGCTTAAACCTTAATGATAATTGCTGCTAATCTTTCAAGAAAATGATTAGAGTTTAATAAACCTCAAGAAGGATATTTTGCTGTAAACTTCAGCAAAATTACAAAGGTAAATTTTACGTTTGCTCCCTCATCTCATAAATCGGAATGCCGCATACTTTTTTTTTCCATTTTCTGAAATGCAATTTTATAAGGACACACACATTTATATTACATGTACTGGGGACAAGCTCAGACCTCTAATTTTTATGAAAAAACATAATTGGCCAAGTGACAACAAATAATTCTGAACAAATATACCAAAATGATTCCTAATCAGCTTTGAGGGTTATTTTTAGTGTGTGTGTGTGTGTGTGTGTGTGTGTGTGTGTGTGGTAAAATGGACATAACACAAAATTTGTTTTGGCCCTTTTAAGTGTACAATTCAGTGACATTAAGTACATGCGTGGTGTGCATCCATCCTCACTGTCCATTTCTAAGATCCTTTCATCTTCCTAAGCAAAGAACTTGTACCTATTAAATACTAATTCCCTATTCCCCCAGCCCAGCCCCTGATAACCTCTATTCTGCTCTTTGCTCTATGAATTTGCCTATTCTACACACCGCATATATGTAGAATGACACAATTTTTGCCATTTTATGTCTGGCTTATTCTTTTAGTGTGATTTTTCACTTAACATAATGTTTTTAGGTTTTACCGATATATTAGAATTTTATTCCCTTTGTGACTGAATAATACTTCATTCTTTGTGTATACCACATTTTGCTTATCCATTCATCTGTTGATGGATATTGGCATGGACATTGAGACATTCTGGCCACTGGGAATAATGCTGCTGTGAACATTGGTGCATCCATATCTCATACCCTTCTTTGAATTTTTCTGAATATATAGCTAAGATTAGAACTGTTGGATCATATATTAATTCTATGTTTAACTTTTGAGGAGCAAATTGTTTGTCACAGTGGCTGCACCATTTCATATTTCCACTAGCAGTGCATGAGGGTCCTAATTTTTCCACATCCTTGCCAACACATGATATACTTCCTCCCTCCCCTTATAGTCCCCCCTCTTGCCCCACCTTTTATATAATAGCCATTTGACTGGATGCTAACCTTGAGATTTTTAAGTTAAATAGATACTTCGAGTAATCACATGAAAATGAAAGTTTTTTATTTACTAATTTTATGCAAATTGCCACAATATTAATAATTTAGAATAATATTCCTTTGAATCATTCCATTATAGTAGTGGTTGGGTTAATCTCTTTGATTCTGAATAGGAAAGTTTCTTTATTTAAAGGTGATAAAGCACCTTTATATGTGCAAAAAAGCACATATAAGTGATGTTTAACCATTTGTGAAACTTAAATAAGTAGTTTAATCTTAATGTATAAAATAAGGGTAGCAATAAATTTTGTAAATGCATGTAAGAGATGAAACACTATAGCTTATATATAGAGCATTTCTTTGTTATTCAGGTAGGTTGATGTGTATTGGCTACATAGATTGAAATACGACACACACACACACACACGCACACCCACACCCCTCTCTATAATCAGGAGGCTATCGTAAAGGAGAGATGGGTAGATTAAATGGGATCCTTATAGTCATCAAAGCCTGGGATACTCTGATTGACCTTTGATTTTAGGATTTGTCTTCAACTGAGGATGCACTGGCATTATGAGGTTAGGCTAATGGATAGGTAGGATCTGTTTGGCACATTCTAATTATGGCTTTTTCATTTTCCAGCCAGGATTTGAATGGAATTTGTGCCTTATTAAAGCTTGTGTTGTTGTAAGCCTACATTTCTGGCTGGGAGAAATGTGAAGACGGGGTGTTGGGGATAGAGTTCTACATTAGAGAGACCACTAAGAGGGGAACTGGGCTTCCTGTTTTGGGAAAAAAAAATCAATGGGTATTGAGTTTTGATTGAAGATGGCTACAAACCATCCGTTAGACACATTTTAAGGTTTAGTATTTCATTTCTTGTACTAAACACCAACATTTTATCACCATATAATTCTAGGTTATATGGCTTTGGAGCTTCAACTTTGGGTTCATGTCTGAAATAAAAGTACTTAAATTATTTGTTTGTAGTTTTAAGATGAAATAACTTAGTTGTATTTTTTTCAGAATCAAGTTCAATACTTTTTATAGAAGTATTATGTAGAAAAACTCATAAGAAAGTAAAAACAAAAAATTCTTTGAGATCTAGAATGTTGATAGTATTTTCATTGAAACCATAAAATGTTTATTTACAAGTGAGCTAGTTTATAGTAACACTTAATAAGATATTAGTGTGAAAGCTCTGATCAGGGCACTATAAATATAAATCAAATAAACTGTGTCTTTTTCTCAGACAACTTACACTCCAAACTGCATGGAAGGAAGTACGTAGCAAATTGGGATATTGTACACATATTTAAAATACAACCATAAATGACAAACCACATTGTCAGGAACAGACAATATTCTCATTATACTGGGAAATGTATGTTAGCCTGGGTAGTCGTGGAAGGAATGAATCATAGCCTCTCTTCCAATGAATGAGTCATGGCTGGCTGAATGGAGGTGGGAGTTTCAAGCACTCTTTCTTTGAGTGATGGAAAGAATTTTTCATCGTTTTATATATTATTCAATATCTCTGTCACTATCACTGTTGATAAATGATATGAAAAATGATCATTTATCATTTAAAATCAATTGAGATATTTACAACTAATACTTTCCTTCCATAGATCTGGAAGTGCTTTCCAAAAATCAATTAATTCACACAATATACTACTGTAAGGCTAGCCTTATTATCACCATTTTATGGACAAATTCAAAGCAAGAGAGGTTAATTAACCCATCACAGAGTCCAAAGGGCTGAGTGGCAAGGCAAAATGGACTGAGGACCAACTTGAAGGCCAGGAACTCTGCTTTTAGCATGGATTTTAATTGATTTAGATCAGTTTCTCTAGCCTAAAAAGCACAAGCAATAATTCTGAATTATCATGCAGCAATATAGTGTGGATTAAATAATTAATATTCTGAAGCCCTTTATAAATGTGAATTATTATTACTCATTTTAGCTTTAGACCACTAAGTCGGCCAAACTACCTTCCAGCACTGGTGACTAAAGTGTAAATTAATTGGCTAAGTGAGAAATTCATCTCACACATTTCCTGCTGAGAGATAAGAGATTCCTCTGATTGGAAATCTATATATGTAGTCATGAGTTTTACTCTGCTTCCCTTAATGTATGTGTTTGTATCCAATTCCCTAATAAATTGGGAATTCATCTTATATGGGGAGATCCATGTTTAAAATATCAGTGTAAAATGCTCATGTTTCTTTTAAGAAAGCCTATCTCCCCTGTTCTAGAGATGTACTTTTAGGAATATTGTCATGTGGTTAACCAAACTAGTAATTTGCTTTACTCATCTTTCACATACATATTTGGAAAGACTACTGAAAATGATATTTTCTCCAAAGATGCACTGTCCTAGCTTATCAAGCTTTGTGCTCATTTTTGGTGCTTTTTCAATAAATATATTTAGGGAACACTGTATTAGAAATTCTGAGGTTGCTTTATTAAGTTTTTTTCCTCTAATTATCTGATTAGGAAAGTTATCATTGAGACAAAACTCCCAAACTCTTCATTAAAAGGAAGGGATAAAAAAAAAAAAATAAAAGGAAGGGATGACTCAGGGTTGAAAGGAAGTCTATAGCTCATTAATAACTTTATGTCTTTTCACAAGAATAAGGAAGTCTATCTATAGAATTCTTAATATATTAATGGATAAGTGATAAGAATGATTTTCCATATTGTGTTAAGATAGCTTTTCAGTCATTCATTCAACAAATATTTTTTGAGCCTCTGTTACATGCCAGCCACAGTTGCCAATGCTGAGACTAAGGACTAGGACTTTGCCCTCTATGACTTATAGTAAACAGGTTAAAAAATATATATGTATTATATATATGTATGTGTATATATATATATATATATATATATATATATATATACTCAGTCATTTAGATAAGAGCTAGGAAAATACAATGAAACTGAAAGGGGACAGAGTATAATGGGAGTACTATTTTCAAAAAGGATGGTCAAGAAATTGGAGATTGGCAATTGAGCAGTTTGAAGTGAGGATGCAAACCTCAGGATTATCTTTGGGAAGGGCATTCCAAAAAGAGCCAGTAGTCCAAGCAGGGGCCATGAGAAGGTAGTATGTGGCTGGAGCAAGTGTGGTGATCCTGAGGGTTTGGTATTTGGAAGCATACTCATTTCTCAGAAAATAGCTGAAAGACCTTTGGAGAAAGGAACAGTGTGTATATACATACAAAGGAAACACACTGTAAACCCTTGAACATTGGTTCTATCAAGAGCTAGCACACACCTAGCTTACAAAGAGCTAGCAGAAGCTTGACTTAGTGATTTCAAGGATATTTAGTGAACAATTCTTGAATTTTCAAAACATACTTAAGTGTCTTATTTTGAAGGCAGAAGAGTAAATATATACTGAGGAAAGGTAATAATTTGGACAATTGCAGTTTGGGTCAGAGAACCCACTGGATAACCTAGACAAACCAGTAGAGTACGCAGTGATTGGTCTATCAATAAATCATAATTTTGCTTTCAATTCCTTTTATTGAGATAAAAATTATACATAATAAAATTTACCCTTTGAAGTATAAAATTTAGGGTGGTTTTCAGTATTTTTTTAAAAAAGATTTTATCTATTTATTCATGAGAGAGACAGAGACAGAGGCAGAGACCTAGGCAGAGGGAGAAGCAGGCTCCCTACAGGAAGCCTGATGCAGAACTAGATCCCTGGACTCCAGGATCACGACTTAAACCAAAGGCAGATGCTCAACCACTGAGCCACCTGGGTGCTCCTAGTTTTCAGTATTATTCACAAAGTTGTACAAACATCATCTTTATCTA